>NC_090652.1:235081728-235381728 GCF_040937935.1 Hyperolius riggenbachi | reverse complement strand
TGCCGTCCAGTTGGACAGCAGTGTCACCTGATGCAGGATTGGAAGACTGAATTAGTGCTCGCTGGCTTCTACAGTATGTGGATGCGTAGTGTCAGCACTGCTATTCTATATGCGGGCCAACGCTATTTAAAGGTGCATTGGGCCACATCTATAAGTTCCACATTTTGTGTTTGGGGGGCCAGTGAAAAAGCCTCGGGGGCCACATTCGGCCCACGGGCCTTAATTTGAGGACCACTGAATAGGGCTTTAAAGTGAACCAGAGGCACCAAAAGAAAAAAACCTCCACACACTCCTAAAAAGCATAGCCTCTGGATCCTCCAGAGGATTCCCATGTCCTCCTGGAGACCAATGCCACTGCCCAGGACTCTCCTGAAGATAGAGATTGGGCTCTTAATGCGCATGCATGGCCATGCTGCACACACGCCAGTATGGCCTTGCCTATGCAATAGCATGAAGCTGCTTATGCGGCTTCAGCTTACAGGGCAGACGTGGCCATACTCATACAAGTGCAGTACAGCCACGCTCGTGCATGAACACAAACGCAGTCTCACTCAAATCTGACAAGCTGATTTTTACCCTTAGCACTTTAAGGCCAGTGTCATACCAATGGTGGAACAAATGCAAGCATCATTGGGCTCTATTCACAAAACCTATAAGTGACTAAATAAATAAAGAAAGCTTGTAAATGTGCTGGAAGACCAAAAACACACTTTGGGAGCTTAAGAGACTCAGAGCCAGAGTATTAAACAAGATTTACACATACCTGGGGCTTCCTCCAGCCCCATCCTCAACCTTCTCGGTCTTCTACACCAGGTCCCTTACCTTCCGCCAGTCAGGGTCAGTCTAGGCAAGCGCAGTGCTCTCCCTCCATACTGCACAGCCGCGAGACCGAGGAGTCACTGTGTAGGAGTAAAACTGGCCACATCTGGAGGACGTTACGGGACCCATTGCAGATGAAGGCTGAGGATGGCGGCGTGGGAGAGACCTGTGTGGATGGGGCTGGAGGAAGCCCCAAGTATGTATAAATCTTGTTTAATACTTCGGCTTTGAGTCTCTTTAACCTTCCTGGCGGTAAGGGTAAGCCGCGCAGGAGGATTTCTCAGGCCCTGCTGGGCCGATTTGCATAATTTTTTTGCTACACGCAGCTAGCACTTTGCAAGCTGTGTGTGCACTCCGATCGCCGCCGCTACCCGCCGATTCGCCGTGTAAAATAGGTCCTAAAACCTCACTTGTTCCGACCAGCATATGCTCTACTGTAAGGCACTTCCTCATTGTCCTAAGACAAACCTGCACACCTGCACTCCTAGATATTCTAACACACTGCCTCTATGCATTTATTGTATACTAACCCACCTCTTGTTTCCCCCTCCCCCATTCCCATTAGATCGTAAGCTGGCAAGGGCAGGGCTCTCCCCCTTGTGTCTTGGAATTTATTATGCATTTTATTCATCATTTTACTTCATCACCAATACTCCATTTTGTATTTATCTTTTGTCACCAATTCTGTATATGGTGTATACCATTGTCTGATTATATACCCCCCCATGTTAGTTTCTTACTTTGTACACCACCACAGAATATGTTGGCACTTTATAAATCGATAATAAGTTGTCTGGCTGTCAGAGTGATCATGACACAGGTCAGAAGGAAAGGGAGAGAGAGTACTCCTGTGTACCTGACTGGGAGACCAGCATCACGCAGAGCTTTCGCAGTTCCACCAGACGCCACCAAAGAGAGACCAGAAGAGCTCAACTTCTGGGCCAACTCCACCAGACCAGTCTTGTCAGAAACACTGAAGAGAGCTGGGAGAAGAAAAAAAAATGAATTCAGATCTTATCAGATAAATCCCAATTTCTGTCCCCCCCCCATGGCTTGCCCACAATACTGAAAGACAAGAGTGAGATTGGCTCACCGATTTGTTGAGCTGTAAGTTGTTTAAGGGCCCTTTTCCACGAGCAGTTGATAGGTAGTGAAAAGCCTCTCAAACTCACAACTGCATGCTGCTGCTGCCTGGTAACTGCTTGCTGAGAACAGAGTTCAACTGCCCGTGGAAATTGGCCCTAAAGAATCCAGCTGAGATTTTTACTGATTACACAATGGGCTCTATTCTCAAAGACTTCCCGCATGCGGTAAAGCACATGCGGGAAGTTTACGACCAAAATACCGTCAAGTTGAAATTCTCAAAATGTTCCGCATGTTTTTTCCGCATGCGGAAAAAGTGCGGGAGTCATAAAAAATCAATTCTCAAAAATGTTCAGGCGCATCATTTCGTCGTTTACCGATTTTTTTTATCACCTACAAATAGCAGGTGATATATTCCGCATCCCATTGACTTTAATGAAGTGTGGAGGCTTAAGGGCTGTGCTTGGTGGACTTTTTAAACACTTTTTCATGCAACCTTTTTACCGCATGATTCCCGCATGAATAATGGCAGTTTCCGCATCTTTTTTCCCGCATGCAGAAAACATGCGGAAAATATTAGTGAATGAGGAAAAAATGCGGAGTTTACCGCTGGCGGAAATATAGCAGTAAAATTTTGCGGTGTTTTTGCCTGTTAGTGAATAGAGCCCAATGTGCTATTGGGTCAGTCAATTACCTAATATCAAAATAATTCAGCTTGGAAATAGATCAAATGTGACTAAACTTAACAGACTTCGCAGGCCACTGCGCCTGTGTGGCCCTGGCCGTGCGCATCCTTGTTAACATTCCTGTCCTGCGCAGGCACAGTGAGAACCTCATACTGTGCCAGAGCAGAACACACTTGACGGGAACAAGGATGCGAGTGGCCAGGGCCGCACTGGCCCAATTGGAGGATAGTAGAGGACCGGCAAAGGCACAGGATGGCTGCAGGGAGCTTGGGGAAGCCCCATGTGAAGTCTTGTCACTTAAAAGTGAACCTTAACTATGTACTCTGTACAGCGCTGCAGAAGAGGGCAGTCCTGTACAAGTCAATCTCACAGACCATCCAAGATTCTCTTTGGTAATTCATTTGTAGGCATCCATGCTCTATTTCTGATGCTCTACCATTAACAGGCCACTAAATTGACATGTTTAATGCCCTTACTACATTCTAGGGTTAATTTTTAGTCAAGAGAAATTTTTTTGTGAAAGCCAAGTAGGCACCTACAGTACATAGTCTAGGCAGGAATGGTCATCTGTGAAACGCAAACCCAGAAACTTGGAGCAACCAGGGAATTCTGGTCCAGAGAACAGCTGATCTGGCTGCACTGCATATGCAACCCAGCAGCAGCATAAGGGAAGCAGGGTAATATCCTATTAGGTATAACCAATGACATGCAAACAATTCTGAGAGGATGCAGAATTACACAAGTTCTGTATGTAAATGTATGCAGCTTGAAGATGAACCAACTGAGTTCAATATTAAACTTTAGCTTTGATTGGTCCATTTTAAGATACTTAAATCCACGTACAAATTGTGCATAATCAAGCAACATATCAGAAATGCACCCCACACTGACCATTGCTACATCTGATCTACCACCAGTAACAGACTGGAGACTTGCCTGGAGTGTTCATTCATACGATAAAGCTAGCAAAACTCCATGAAGCTGGCCCCCCCTAGTATAAGCACAAATAAAAATTCCAGCACGTTTGGTTCGTGCTTTTTTTTTTCTTCCCCATTTGTGCTGATTGTGCTGATTGTGCTGGGGGGGGGGGAGGGGCGCAGAGTGCCATTATCCTCAGTGTTCTCCCCAGAAATTATTTCCAGCAGGTTGCCATGAAAAAGTAGCCAGGTGGGGTGAGATACGTGAATGCAGGGCTGGTGCTTCTCTGCACAACTCTGCTCACAGCATAGGAGGAAGTGAGCTGATGGCAGCCAGGTGCTCACCAAAACTAGCTGGGTGGAGCACCCAGCTAAAAGAGCCTGGGGAAAACCCTTCTCAAAACAAATGCAGCATAGCTATTACATTTTAAGCACAAATTAGTACTGATGTAGGATGTAGAAAATTAGATTTTTGTTTTGTGCTGATTGTTGGGGGCAAGCTTCATAGAGTGCTTTTAAAACCACACAACCCTCTCCCCCTCAAAAAGGCAACCAGGTGCAACAGCACACCAGAGAGTGCATCAGCTAACACTTTGAGGGCAGAAAAGGGTACCCCATCATCTGCACCACCTTTTAACTCAGGGCCTGGTGCAAATGGAAGCCTAGATCTTTGGCATTCCAATGATGGTTCAATATCACCAGGGGAGTAAATGGAATTCAAACTGGAGGCAACCAAAATCATTGACAGTATATGATTATTAATTGTATTTATAAAGCGCCAACATATTACGCAGCGCTGAACATTAATTTAGGTTACAGACAATATTTAGGGGTGACATACAGCAATATGACAATACAGGAATAATAGAAAACCAGATCACACAGCACAGTATGAGTACAAGGTAATGCTTAGTCACTGGATGGAGCATGGAGATTAGGCAATTTAGGTTCACTCAGATGCATAGCATGGGTTCACAGTAATGAAGGTGCATGATCAGGTAGGACACAAAAGGAGGAGGACCCTGCCCAAAAGCTTACAATCTAGAGGGAGAGGTAGGGACACGAGAGGTAGGGGACCAGAGTTCAGCTGTGGGTTTAGAGCACTTGTGAGGGGTAGCAGGCCAGAGTGAAAGACCACTTTACTTACGGTAAAGTCTTTTCCGGTAGTCATGAGGACAGCACCCCTGGATGAGACTGGTCTCCCTCCCCACTGTGGACAGGAAACTGTTAAAAGAAGAATTTGCATAAGCAATAGGCAGCCACATATAAGATACTACACCTGCCACAGTACCTCAGTTAATAAAAAAGATGACACGGACATTTAATGATGCTTACACAAACTTATTTCTCTCTCCTACCCAAATAAGGGCGGGTTGCAGGGGTGCTGTCCTCATGACTACCGGAAAAGACTTTACCGTAAGTAAAGTGGTCTTTCCCAGAACGTCATTTCGGACAGCACCCCTGGATGAGACGATATACAAGAGATAAAACCTTAGGGTGGGACCACAGCTTGCAAAACTTTCCTTCTGAAGCATAAACCTGCAGACAGATACATTAAGGCGATAGTGCTTTACAAACTTATTGTGACTTGACCAGGTCGCAGCTCTGCAAATCTGATCTATAGAGGTCCCTGCCCTCTCTGCCCAAGAAGTCGAAATTCCTCTTGTGGAATGAGCCATGATAGAATTGAATTGCTCCCCCTGTGTCTGATATGCTAATGAAATAGCCCAAACAAATGTATAATCTGTGTAGGATTTAATTAAGGAAGATTTTTCCCAATCAATGATCCAACCTAAATCTTGTAGTAAGACTATTGTCGTAACAATCTGATCTCTTACCGAATTGGGAGATGTCCCCCAAAACAGAAATTTAAGGTAACCCAAAATGTTAACCTTTCTCTGTTTAAGTATAGCTAGAACCCCAGACATTACCTTCATAAACAACCCTGGAGCTGAGGATAATCCGAAGGGCAAAGCATTAAACTGATACATTCTTACCTCTTCCTCCATCTGGAAGGCAAACCTTAAGCATTATTGAGAAGCCAGATGTATCGGTAATTGAAGATACGCATCTTTTCAGTCTAGAAAGGCTTGGAAATCGTCCTTCTGTAAGAGATGAATAATAGATCAAATCCATCCTGAATTTTCTGTATTTTACCTTCTGGTTTAGACTCTTTAAATTTAGTATGAACTGATAATTTCCCTGTAGCTCCTTTACTAGACAAAACACAGGGTAATAGAATCCCTGTCCTCTGACATTTCGGTACTTTCTCGAATTACCCTTTTTTCTAAACAGGGAAAGGACTTTCGATTGTAGGGCTGAAAACTTTATTTGGTCCTGCAAACGGGGAGTAATGCAAAAGCTCTTAAAAGGAGGCTGGCTGAACTCTATTCTGTAACCCTCCAAAAAAACACCTTAAAGGCTCTTTCCCACTAAGACGTTGCGTTAGATGCGACGCTAAGGTCACATAACGTGCCCCCAACGCAACGCATGTGAGCTTTGAAGTTGGATGCTATTTAGAGCCACGTTATGCGTCTCCTGATGGGTCTGTGATGCGTACTTTTTGACGCTTACTATCGGACGAAAACGGCGCATGCGGCAAAAGACTGTGGAGAGCACATGATCGGAAAACTCCGCATCACCTGCCAGCCAATAAGCGGCCGCTCCAGGAAGTTAACACTGCAGTGCATATTAATTAGTCATGTGGCTGGCCACAACAGCGGACTCTCCTCCTGCAAGAAAAAACAAAAAACACACATTATTGAGCATATGCAAACAGTCTAATGCGGCTAAAACCGTGTATAACGCACAGCATGATGCACTTTCTTTAAACGTCCAGCGTTAGAGTGTAACAACGTGGGCACTGTGAACAGCCCATTGATTTTTCATTACTGTGAGCTGGGCTGCGTTACAAGCTGCTCTAACCTGCGCCTGTAACGTCCCACTGTGAAAGAAGCCTAAATAACCAATATTTTGTGCACTGTAGTTGCCAAGTTTTGAAATTTGCAATTCTCCATCTCACTGGAATACTAGCGTCATTGCTTATCTGACTTCTTGGTAAAAGTGAAGTTGGACTTAGGGCCGGTTTACATTACAAACGCGGACGGCCACGCATGCGGAACGCAACGCGTACGAACGCACGCCATCCGCGTTTGCATGCGTTGCGTGGCTGATCCCATCACTGAAAAGTAAATGGGACAGCCGCGCGTTTTTGCTAAATCTGCGTGCAGCATGCGTTCGGAACGCATGCCGTGTGAACATCAGACAGCGCACTCTATGCACTGTCTGATGTCGTGCGTGTTGGCCTTCTGCACGCGTTTCCAAAACGCAGCTGGAAACGTGTGCAGTCTGAACAGGCCCTTAGGCCTCTGTGACTTGTAGAGAGCCCATCTCCTGCCCTAGAGGACTAGGGATCTGACTTATTCTTAGAAGGAGGGACGAAAGGACCGTTTACTTTGAAAAGGTCCTTTCTTAAGGAATACTATCGATACCCAAGTGTTCTAAAATGACAATGTACAAATAATGTCTAAGTTGCTGTGTAAACATTTTCCTACTTTTCATGTTAAATATCAGAGGAAAAAGCTGTAATTTACTGAGGGTAGGATTAGCCATATTGGGACAAATCAATTGCAGAAGGGGTGTCTACTTCAATGCACAGCCAGAGTTGCATATCGGACTACAGAAGCAAATATCAAACAAACTCTGAAAGCAAAAAACAGTATGAAAAGCTGTAACAATTAGTTACATTTCCTCTGCTCTCTACAGACACTTCAGTCCGAAACAGGACACAGAAGCTGCAGCTGTTCTCTGTCACACACAGTTACACAGAGTTATCTGATCAAGTGTGAGGGGAATTTCCCCTCTTCTCATGGCTCAGAGTCAGTTTTGTCAGTAAAGTTTGAAAGCATTTTGATAACAGTAAACAAAGAGGTTGCTACTAAAATGTATATACCAGTACTTAGCAACACTTCCCAAACAATTCCTGTGTCAATTGAAAATATGTGAATCGATAGAATTCCTTTAACAGGAATACCTTTTTTTTTTTTTTTTATATGTGTCTGCCGTTCTGTCTAGAGGGTTGTCTAACTGACTCAAACAGCAGACCCCCTTCACAAGGTACACCACATAACTTGATTTTGAAGAATTGTCATCCTTCCAAGTTTATACCCATACACCTCTTCTGGCTGAATTGACTAATGCCGTAGTTGTGGCCATAAGTTTAACCGTATCATCTGAAGCGTCCACTAGATGATTGGAAGCATTCCAAACTTTAGGGAAATCATTCAAAATTTCCCAGAAATCCTCAAAAAAGGTAGGTCAGCTTTGTTTGATACCCTTGAAAAATATGGATCTAACTTCAAAACTTTTCCTAGATTATCCCACTCCTTAATCCTAATCTTAAGAGTAGAATGGACTGGAATAAGCCGAGAATGAGGATCCGCCAAACTCTCATACATTTGACCAAAGGCGTCAAAGATTTCTGCTCAGACTTAATACCTATTAGTAAGTCTTTCATTAATTCAGGAAAAAAACATTGCGGTTAGGGCTTTTTTTCTACTATGAAATGCGATCGCAACCGCATTTGCGATCCCAATCGCACTTCAATTTCCACTATGCGATTGCGCTACTATACTTATAGTACAGCTCAATTGCATACAATGCAGGAGGAAGACGATTGTGCATTGTCCAAATCGCATCGCAATCAGATTGCACTAATGGAAATTGCTGCTGCAGTTTCCATTAGTTTAACGAGTCAAGTTCTTTTAAACAATCTATTTAATTGCTGCAGCTTAGAAGAACTTCAAGAATGTTACACATGCAGGCTTTCTGATGTGAAAATTATCTGAAAACAGGTATTCAAGGGGTTAAAAACACAGCCTGGGTATTCCCTGCTCACATTTGCCTGCTTTAATTCTTATTAATTAACCTTCAGTGACCTGTGTTGTGATAATCTCCGCACAAGGTGTTAATTTCTGGCACCTGCTCAGGAATTATAAATTTTCATGCGGACACAGGTTTTATGAATGCACACTTTACTAAATGGTGGGTAAAGTCAGCTGTTTTGAGCATTACCGCATGCAGGAATGCTTAATAAATAGAGGCCTATGTCTCTTGGAAGCAGGAGGCATAGTTAGAGGTGCAGACAACATAGGAGATGATGGATTAGCTATAACAGGTAGATAAGCCATAGCAGTACTAGTCCCAGGCCCATCTGAAGCAGCTGAGGCGGTAGAAGCAATAGCAGAATCTTTAATTTCCTATTGCTGTGGACCTTCTCTGTACAATACTGGCACAATTTCCATTCAGAGTTGCCAATCCATGCTGACTGGACTGAGTAGAAGATCTTTCAGACTTTTCAACCTTCTCAGTCTTATGTCTTATGGGGTATAAAACATAATAAACGATAGCCAGCTATTAGACAAATCCCTCTATACATAACATACATCCAGGCAAGCAGAAGAAACATAATCACATCTACTTGCCAGAGAGGGATCCTGGGCAGATTCAGCAGATTGTGCAGGAGCTGACCCAGAGGCGTCCTCCATGATCTCAGTCACAAACCAGAGTGCATCATGGACTCTACAAACTTATACCTGTGCTGCTGATTTGATGCAGCTGATCCAATTATGCAAGCGGCCCCTGCCGGCTAAGCATATGCTTAATCAGCTTCTTACCTTAAGGAATCAGCTGTATGCTGATTCCTAATCACCGCCGCGGCCCCTGCCGCCCGGCTCAGACTTCAGATCACGCGGGACGCCAGCGCGTGACTACCTCCGGTTCAACCGGAAGTGAACTCTCTCCAATGCACGCACATGCGCGCATAAAGTTGCTGCCTCCGATGGAGAAGCCTCCTCCACGCTGCAGGGCTCCTGACTGTTCACTGAACAGTGCTGCTTGGAGCCCTGGAAAACGCTGCCCCTGCCGCCTGACATGGATAGCACTCCTGGAGACCTCTCCCATGCATCCCGTCCGGGACAGGAAACTAAACTGAGGTACTGTGGCAGGTGTAGTATCTTATATGTGGCTGCCTATTGCTTATGCAAATTCTTCTTTTAACAGTTTCCTGTCCACAGTGGGGAGGGAGACCAGTCTCATCCAGGGGTGCTGTCCGAAATGACGTTCTGGGAAAAGGTGAGTTTTGAGGGCTTTCTTGAAGATGTTTAAGGAGGGGGCTGCCCTAATGGGTGGAGGTAGGGAGTTCCATAGTGTTGGAGCAGCTCTTGAGAAGTCCTGGAGGCGCGTACATCAAAAAAGGGCATCGGGAAAAAAGGGCGCGTGGTGTAAACGATAAACAGTATTATCGTTTATTGAAATATTGTGTAAAATTTCGTTTACAAATAGTGTTTTAAGAATTTATAAATCACTAAATAATGTGTATCAGATCGGCAATTCTTAAAACGTTAATTTTCCCTATTTCTAAACTGCAACTTATATTTACGTTTATTAAAAACCCTCCCTGTACCTATCCCTAAACCTAAGACCCCCCTGTTGGTGCCTAAACCTAAGACCCCCCTGTTGGTGCCTAAACCTAAGACCCCCCTGTTGGTGCCTAAACCTAAGACCCCCCTGTTGGTGCCTAAACCTAAGACCCCCCTGTTGGTGCCTAAACCTAAGACCCCCCTGTTGGTGCCTAAACCTAAGACCCCCCCTGTTGGTGCCTAAACCTAAGACCCCCCCTGTTGGTGCCTAAACCTAAGACCCCCCCTGTTGGTGCCTAAACCTAAGACCCCCCCTGTTGGTGCCTAAACCTAAGACCCCCCCTGTTGGTGCCTAAACCTAAGACCCCCCCCTGTTGGTGCCTAAACCTAAGACCCCCCCCTGTTGGTGCCTAAACCTAAGACCCCTCTGTTGGTGCCTAAACCTAAGACCCCTCTGTTGGTGCCTAAACCTAAGACCCCCCTGTTGGTGCCTAAACCTAAGACCCCCCTGTTGGTGCCTAAACCTAAGACCCCCCTGTTGGTGCCTAAACCTAAGACCCCCCTGTTGGTGCCTAAACCTAAGACCCCCTATGGATAATAATGTTTTACAGACATTAATAAATAAAAAATGTAAATAAAAAAATGTAATTAATTTTTTTGGGTGGATAATAATGTTTTAGAAATGTTTTAGAACTAGTGATTTAGTATCTTCATAAACGTTATTCGTCACGGGCTCATTTTGTAAAGTTAAATCATCACAAACCGTTATAAATCCTTAAAAATCTCCGGGCGCCGTTTGTTAAAACGTTAATCTCTGGCGCCTTTTTTTCCCTGTTCGGCGCCCATTAAACGATAATCTCCGGCGCCCTTTTTGTCCACTTGTCTCATGCGCCCAAATCTCCTGCTTCCCCTGGAGGCGTGCATGAGACTGGGTGATGCGGGGGGCGGTTAGGCGAAGTTCATTGGAAGAGCGGAGTGAGCGGCTAGGTGTGTACCTCTGAGTAAGATCGGAAATGTAGGTTGGACAGGTTTTGTGGACAGATTTGTAGGTCAGACACAGTATCTTGAATTTGATTCTGGACTGGATAGGAAGCCAGTGGAGGGATTCTAGGAGGGGATCTGCCGTGGTGGAGCGATGGGAGCAGTGGATAATTCTGGCTGCCGCATTCATGATGGACTGCAGTGGCGCTATTCGGGTCATAGGGAGACCAGACAGCAGGGCATTGCAGTAGTCAAGGCGGGAAATTATGAGGGCATGGATGAGGAGTTTGGTGGTGGCAGAGGTCAGGAAAGGGCGAATCTTACAGATGTTACGAAGGTGGAAGTTGCAGGACTTTGTGAGGATTTGGATGTGGGAAGTGAAGGAGAGTGCGGAGTCCAGGGTGACACCCAGACAACGGGCTTGAGAGGTAGGGCGAATGGTAGTGTGGTTAACAGTGACATGCACATCTGGAAGGTTCGTGGATGGCCGGGGTGGGAAGATCATAAATTCCGTTTTGTCTAGATTTAGTTTCAGGAACCTAGCGGACATCCAGGAGGAGATGGCTGATAGGCAGGAGGAGACCTTGTCCATGGTAGTGGTGGATGTCAGGGGTGTGGAGGTAGATCTGGGTGTCATCTGCATACAGATGATAGTTAAAACCCATGGAGGAGATAACCTTGCCAATGGTGGATGTGTATAGGGTGAACAGTAGGGGGCCAAGGACCGAACCTTGGGGGACTCCCACCGAGAGGTGGTTGGGGGTGGACGAGGACTCATTGAAGGCGGCCGTGAAGGAGCGGTTGGAGAGGTAGGATGAAAGCCAGGACAGGGCGAGATCGTGAATGCCCAAGGACTGGATGGACTGGAGGAGTAGGGGATGATCGGTACTTATCCGTTAGCCAGGCGCATCCTCTAGGTGGCGACAAAACTCCACCAGAGTTACAGCTTTCCCTACTATCCATGTCGGCCTGGAGGGGGAATAGTAATTAGCGCCACCTGCCGGATGTGCCCGGCTAACGGATAAGTACCGATGATCTACTGTGTCAAAAGCTGCTGAAAGGTCAAGGAGGAGGAGAATGGAGTATTTACCTTCAGCTTTAGCTAAGGCAAAGTCATTGACCACTTTGGTGAGAGCAGTTTTGGTTGAGTGGGCAGGCCGAAATCCAGATTGCAGTGGGTCTAGGATTGAGTTGGCATTGAGGTACTGGGTCAGGAGTTTGTGAACCAGACGCTCCAGGAGTTTTGAGGCAAAGGGGAGGAGGGAGATAGGACGGTAGTTGGAGGGTAGCGAGGGGTCGAGGGAGGGTTTCTTGAGCAGGGGTAGTACAGTGGCCTGCTTGAAGTCTGAGGGGAAGGTGCCTGTGGATAGGGAGAGGTTGAACAGGGTAGTGAGGACTGGGGCCAATTCCGTGAAGTGAGGCAGGAGTAAATCAGAAGGGATGGGATCAAGGGGCGAAGTAGTGGTATGGAAAGTCTGCAGTAGGTAGTTGACTTCCTCGGTGGTAGTAGGAGTGAAGGTTGTGAGGGGAGGATAGGGTGGAGGAGGAGCTGGTTGGGAGGGGGTGGGAGGTGAAGATTGGAGATTGGATATTTCTTGGCGGATGGAGAATAATATACACTTATGCATTACACAGTGACAATTTTGGTAGCCTCCTGTTCAGAGACATTTAATTTACCTCATGACACATGATTAATCTAGAAGTACTGAGCCATTACTGTGCAACATCACATGGCAGAGCATGACTTGTACTGTATGGTATAATCAGTTTACCACTAAATAGTGTCACAGGGCCTGATTTGCTACGCTTCTTGCGCAGGAGAACACGATACCCAGACTGGATACTTTACAAACCACATCTAGCAAACGCTTAATGCTGGGTACATACAAAGCAATTTCCTATCTGATCAATGCGTAATCTAACAGGAATTCACATCATGTGCTCATGTCCAAACTGCTTCCAATCAATAACCGGATCAATTTTCCCATAACTTTGGAATATTGATCTAGTGATTGAAAAGGAGCAGATTGGACATAAGCCTCCAATGCCCATCAGTTGGGGAATTGCATTGTGAGTACCCAGCATTAAATAGGGACTCATCAGATCACAGGGAGCAGTGCTTAATTATTATGTAGCACATGGTAGTCACAGCAAAAACTTTAGGTGTTGGACAGATTTAATAAGTTCCATTTTAAAGCTGCAAGGGCACATGTTCACCACTATTTCAGCTTTCACTAAGATCTGATATGACCCCAGTAAGTCTTTCAAAGATTAAGCTACCTACATTTTTCCGAACCAACCACCATTTCCATCCTGAATCCCCACCAAAGTTGTGTTCTGGAACATCACTGAAAGTCACTTGGTTCTAGTATTTTGGTTGAAAAGGTCTAATGATAGAGAACGGATTCAAACACATTATTAGCTCAGACAGTAATCATTTTTGGGTGGAAAGTAGGGGAACCGTATATAAAAAGTAACAAGAGACAAGGGATGGAGTTCCTGCGTAGCGGGGAAGAGACGAAACCTGCAGGTGTGATGATCACAGTTCTGACTGGTGATGGAAGCTGACAGAAGGTAAAGACAGTAACGAGACAGAGCAGATCCTACTCACCCACCGCAGCCATCTCTACACGCAGGAAGCGGCGCACACGTGGGTACAGACAATCGGCCCAGCAGCAGAGCAGACTGGCGGGGATAATCAAAACGTCACACAGAGAGGCCGGGCTTTATTAAAAAGGTAAGGTTAGGGGCGTGGCGCCGTGTGACAGCTGCTGTCAGTCAGAGTAGTGGGCGGTCTGCGCACATGTGGCCAGCGGCCAGCTCTGGTTTTGAACTCTGGCGTAATCTCTCTGCCTCACTCAATAATACAGGGGCTGTCTGCGCGTAGAGCGTGGCTTAGCGCAAAGGCGGAAGAATCAGTGCAACATTGGTCTGGAGATTGGAACAAGTGTTTCTCTAGATTATTATTATTATTATAGTATGCATATACCTGTATCAATCACTGCCCTTGCCATGGTACCCACAGTTGTGTTTGATGCTTGTGACCGTTCACACTGCAGGGAAAAACGCTGTGCTTACTGGAACACAACAACCAAAAACAATGGTAAATGCATCCTTATTAATATGATGCGCTTACATTGTCAATCGGAATGCACGATGCGACCGCAAATGTGAAATGCCCTACCCGCTGCATTTTTCGCAGCTGGATCGCAAACATAATAAGCCTACCATCTGTTTCCTATAGACTTCCTGCCGCAAGAAAAACGCATACCTTAATTAGAGCCTGTTCACACAGACACTTAGCGGCGTTTACAAGTATGCGGGACTTGTCGGTTAAATGTATGTTCCCATTCAAGTGAATGGGAGCGTTTAACATCACGCGGTTACCGTCGATTGCGCAAACGCGGCATTCTGACCCTGATTTTCTTCGTCGTTTCAGGCGACCTTGGACGCCTCATCAGGCCTCTAGGGTTGATTCACCACTGCGTCTTCATGTCCCCTTGTGAGGACGAAAACCGCAGACGGACGCAGACGATTGCTGCAGAAATGCCCCCGAACGAGATGCTGCGAGACAGACGAGAAGTTGGAAACTGCCTGTCTGAACCTAAACGGTCCCATTCAAGTGAATGGGAGCATTTAACATTGCACAATTACTGTCGATTGCGCAAACGCGGCTTTCTGAACCCAATTTTCCCCGTTGTTTCAGGCGACCCTGGACGCCTCATGCGGCTTCTAGGATCAATTCACCGCCGCGTCTTCATCCACCGATCGCGACGGGAGAAAAGCCATAGAAATAGCTATAGAAAAAGCTATAGAAATGTTATTGTATTGTATATCTAATGGTCCAATAATGCAGTTAGAACGATTTCCAATAGATTTCATTCTGAAATCTATTGAAAATCTGTTCCTAGTATGTGGCACACATCAGATAGATTCCTGTCAGATTCGACTTGACAGGCATCTGACAGAAATCTATGTGATGGTCGAGTCTGCTGCAAATCTATAAAGGTGGCCATACACTGGTCGATGTGCCATTAGATCGACCAGCTGACAGATCCCTATCTGATCGAATCTGATCAGAGAGGGATCGTATGGCTGCCTTTACTGCAAACAGATTGTGAATCGATTTCAGCCTGAAACCGATTCACCATCTGCTGAGCTGCTCCTGCCGCCTGTCCCCCCCCCCCCCGTATACATTACCTGATGCTGGCTCCCGGGCATCTTCTCCGCACTGCACGGCTCTGTTCCGGCTCCATTACGGCGCTTCCTGTGTTACTCCGTGACCAGGAAGTTCAAATAGAGCGCCCTCTATTTGAACTTCCTGGTCACTGCAGTGACACAGGAAGCGCCGGGATGGATGGAGCCGGAACAGAGCCGTGCAGCGTGGAGAAGACGCCCGGGAGCCAGCCTCAGGTAATGTATACTTGATCGGATCGGCCGCCGCTAGCGACGCGCACTTTACCCGCGGGCGATCGAGGGTAATTTCCCGCACGGCGCGATCGACGGACCGATCCGATTTCGGGAGGAAATCGGATCGGCGGCTGCGTTTACCGCAAACGATTGGCAGCAGATTCGATCCCAGGATCGAATGTGCTGTCGAAACGGCCGGGAATCGAGCCAGTGTATGGCCTGCTTAAGTGTTTGGCCACTTTAAGCATTCAATTATGTCCAAAGCAGTAGAGGACAATCTGTTCAATATGTTGTCCCAAAGTCATTGTCCCAGTCTTCCTGAAGAGCTGGGGTCTAGGACACTTGCACACATGTGGGGCAGTTTGGGTGTTTGTAGGTTTATGAAGGGTGAAATCAAAGGTGCCAGAACATCTGTGCCTATAGGCTCCTGTGAGGTAAATCTGGTCCTGACAGGTTGTGAATCGATTTATTGCTGAAATGTGTGCAGTGTATGTGCAGCCAATAGATCCCTCTCTGATCAGATCAGATCCCTTCTCTGATCAGAGAGGGATCTATCTGTTGGTCGATCTGGTGGCAATTGACCAGTGCATGGCAGCCTTTAGATAGCTGTAGGTGATACCTGCTGAGTTGTCTATAGACTTGGTTACTTAATGAAACAATGGCCTTACTGGAAACTTCTGTAGCCTCAGATAAGACCTATTGTGAGCCAGGTTTTTCTGGAAGCTTCTGTGTAATGTCTATAATACTGGGCATACACGGCTCATTTTTGAGCCATTAAAGTGAACCTTAAAGTGAATGGGAACCGCATTTTAAAAAATGAGACAGATACTTACCCAAAGAGAGGGAAGGCTCTGGGTCGTATACAGCCTTCCCGCTCCTCTCCTGGTCCCCTCGTTCCGGTGCTGGCTCGCCCGGTAGCAGTATTTGACTAAATTAGTCAAATACTGCTTTACCTGGCCGAAGGAGGCTTCAGAAGTCTTCAGGGAGCCCGAGTGCTCCTGAAGAAGGGCCGCCCTGTACTGCACCTGCGCAAGCACGCTCTCTTGCACGCTCACGCCTGTGCAGTATGGAGCCGCACGTCTTCGGGAGGACACGGCTCCCGAAGATTTCCAAATACGCATTCGGCGGGGGATTGAAATGGGGGGGGGGGGGGCAGCACAGGATAGAGAGCACAGAGAGAGGAGATGGAAGGCTCTATACGACCCAGAGCCTTCCCTCTCCTTAGGTAAGTATTTGCTTCATTTTTTTTAAAATGCGGTTCCCATTCACTTTAAAGGGGAACTGAAGAGAGAGGTATTTGGAGGCTGTCATGTTTATTTCCTTTTGAGCAATACCAGTTGCCTGGCAGCCTTGCTGATCCTCTGCCTCTAATACTATTAACCATAGCCCCTGAACAAGCATTCAGCAGATCAGGTGTTTCAGTGGTTCAGACTTTAAAGTCAGATCTGACAAGACTAGCTGCATGCTTGTTTCTGGTTTTATTCAGATACTACTGCAGAGAAATAGATTAGCAGGGTTGCCAGGCAACTGGTATTGATTAAAAGGAAATAAACACGACAGCCTCCATATAGCTCTCTCTTCAGTTCCCCTTTAAGTTACTCACCTGGGGCTTCCCTCAGCCCCCTGCAGCTGTCCGGTGCCCTCGCAGCCTCGCTCCGTTCCTCCTCTCCCCGCCGGCGGCTACTTCCGGTTTCGGCGACAGGCGCCGACAGGCTGGGAACGCGAGTGATTCTTCGCGTTCCCAGCCAAGGCCACAATAGCAGTATAGAGGGTGCTATTGCGGCCGGGAACGCGAAGAATCACTCGCGTTCCCAGCCTGTCTGCGCCTGTCGCCGGCGGGGAGAGGAGGATCGGAGCGAGGCTGCGAGGGCACCGGACAGCTGCAGGGGGCTGAGGGAAGCCCCAGGTGAGTAAAACTCTTTTTTTTTTTACTTAAGGTTCACTTTAAGTTGGCTCAATAGATAATTTCCAACTTCTTCGATCTCCCGCTCAAATGTTTCGCTGCTCGATTCCAGATTGCAGTGAATAGAAAAAGATAACAAAAATTAGCGGAAGATAAGAAAATTGACTGCGGTGAAACGATCGAGCAGGAGAATCGAGCGGCAAAAACGAACCGTGTATGCCCAGCATCTTCCAGCCCCATAAGCTCGGGGGCGTTGAGGCCGACCTCCTGCGGTACCCCTTTCAGCCACGGTGAGCCCCTGTAACGGGCTCAGTTGAAGCCAGTCTGTGTGTTCTGCCCATGCGCGGATCTACTGCGCATGCACAGTAGACCTGGACTGACGTAACTGATCCTGTTACCGGGGCTCACCACGACTGAATGGAAGACTGCAGGAGGACGGCGAGGGACGCATCCGTGCTTATGGGGCTGGAGGAAGCCCCAGGTAAGTAAAAAAACTGCCTTATGACTCATCTATGAGTCTCTTTAAGAGATTTGGATATGCACCTTACAAAGTATTCCAGCTCCCCACAGGAACTTAAATGACAATTTTTTCAGTTTTGACAATCGTTTCTATTTTCAAAGGTGTGGAGTTGCCATGGGGCAAAAATTTCACCCTCACTCGCTAACCTCTATATGGAGTGGTGAGAGGAGCTCCACATTTTTGGAGCTGGAAACCCTTTTAGCGTCTGCATAATTTGATACGGTCGCTACATTGACGATGATTTAAGGAGGCTCCTCATCTGAACTGGATGCATTTCTTAAACCATGTTAACGCGCAATCCCGATGGGAGAATTTATTAGAGTGAAGCACAATTGTTTGAATCCGGATTTGTATAGTCTGGTTGAGAAGCGTCTGTCTGATAGAGATTACCTCCATGGATAATTTCAGTTGGATAGCAAGTAGGATGGATGGACAGTCGCTCATTGGTTCTGGTCACTCCAGACAGGAGGGGGTGAAGGGAAACCCTATTTTTACTACTTACAGCATAGAGTATAATAAAATAACTGAAATTATACAAACCGGTGTTACATGCAGATGGTAAGATTCATGAGGTTATTGATCGAGGTAGCAAATGTTCCTCTAGAAGGGCCTTGTTGGTCCCTAGATTTTTGTGATGGCTTTCGAGAATGTCCCGACAGACCTGGCTCATGCTGGCCTGGGTACACGCTATGAGATTTTATGGTCGCTTTACTGTCAGATCGATTATTTCCAACATGTCCGATTTGCTTTCCGATCGATTTCCGAGCATTTTCAGATTGATTTCCTATTAAAGTTAACTGAAATCGATCGGAAAATGCTCAGAAATCGATTGGAAAGCAAATTGGACACATTGGAAATAATCGATCTGACAGTAAATCGACCATAAAATCTCATAGTGTGTACCCAGCATTAGACATTTTGGTTCCTACAAAATACAGGTACCTCACATGCAAATATTGCCATCTGCATGTAAATGCAAAGTCTTGTCACTTCATATTCAAGCGGCCAGACCTCTCATTTAAAACAATACATGAATTGTGATACCAAAAACGTTATTTATGTAGTCAGTTGTGAAATTTGCAGGATACAATATGTTAGGTGTTCAAATCGCCCCCTCAGACAGAGAATTGCTGAGCATTATATAGGTGTGAACTTTTTAGTATAGGTAGTCCTCGGTTAACGAACGAGATAGGGACTGTAGGCTCGTTCTTAATCTGAATCCATCCTTAAGTCGGAACGCTGTTCCTTCTCTGTCCCCTGTGCTTCCAGTGTCCCCCTCTGTGTCTCCGTGTGCCTCCTGTGCCCCCTAATGCAGAGTATGCGCAGCAGAAGCTCATCCTCATCCATGGCAGCCTCGGGCCAATCAGCGGCGTCTTCTCTCCCTTCACCATTCCTCCCAGCGGCTTCACTAGTAGCGTCGCGTAATGACACAATCAGAAGGAGCCGCGTGGGCTCTTTTTGATTTCGCCATTACGCGACGCTAGGGAAGCCGCTGGGAGGAGCATTGAGGGGAAAGAGGACGCTGCTGATTGGCCCGGAGCCACCATGGATGAGGTGAGACTTGTAGTCGCTTCTGCTGCGCATACTCTGCATTAGGAAAGGGGGCACAAGAGGTAGTCCCCGGGCTGCGTGATGTCATCGTGGCGGGTCGGCGGGCGTTCGTATTGGCGGGTTGTTCGTAAGTCGGGCGTTCGTAACCCATGGACTACCTGTAATGCATAAAGGTAAGGACCAGACACAATCTGCTAACCTGTCCCCAGATGTGCATGCTCTAACAATATGCCAATCAGATGTAAATAGACTCTTCAAAAGACAAAACACTAGGAAAGCAATGGGGCCAGACACTGTCTCTGTGAAATGCTTGAATCTCTGTGCCGATCAATTAGCACCTGTATTCACAGACATATTCAAAGCATCTCTAGAACTCTCAATTGTTCCTGCCTGTTTTAAAAGCTCAACTATTGTACCAATTCCCAAAAAAACAAAACCTACATTATTAAATGATAACAGGCCTGTTGCCCTGACATTATTGGTCATGAAAGCATTTGAAAAACTGATAATGACTTATCTGAAACCTATCACAAATCCCCTGCTGGACTGTTTGCAATTCGCCTACAGGCCTAATAGATCCGCAGACGATGCCGTGAACATGTGTATGCATTATGTACTACAGCATCTAGACACCCCAGGAACCTACACCAGGATTTTATTTATAGATTTCAGCTCTGCATTTAATACCATAATTCCATCACTGCTGCACAGCAAGCTCTCCCAGCTACACATACCTGAAACCATCTGCAAATGGATAACCGATTTCTTAACCGACAGAAGACAGCGTGTTAGACTTGATAAACTCACATCAAGCTCTCTGACAGTCAGTACTGGTGCACCCCAGGGCTGTGCGCTTTCCCCACTGCTCTACTCACTTTACACCAATGACTGCATCTCTACAGATCCATCTGTTAAGGTTCTGAAGTTTGCAGACGACACAACAGTAGTTGGTTTCATACAAAACGGGGACAAGTCTGCATACAGGCATGTGGTGAGACAGCTTTCCTCCTGGTGCAGCAGCAACAACTTGTAACTAAACGCTCTCAAAACTATGGAGATGATAATAGACTTTAGGAGATCTCCCCCCATGCACCTCCCCTTAAAGAGACTCCGTAACAAAAATTTCATCCGGTTTTCTTCCATCCTACAAGTTCCAAAATCTATTCTAATGTGCTCTGGCTTACTGCAGCATGTTCTACTATCACCATCTCTGTAATAAATCAACTTATCTCTCTCTTGTCAGACTTGTCAGCCTGTGTCTGGAAGGCTGCCAAGCTCTTCAGTGTTGTAGTTCTGTGATGCATCTCCCCCCTCCTGGCCCCTCTCTGCACACTGCCTGTGTGTTATTTAGATTAGTGCAGCTTCTCTCTGCTCTATTATCTTTTACAAGCTGGATAAATCCTCCTCTGAGCTGGCTGGGCTTTCACATACTGAGGAATTACATACAGGCAGAGCTGTCTGCACTCTGCAGGAAGAAACAGCCTGACACTTCAGTGGAAGATAGCTGCAGGGGGAAAGAAACACACAAATGATCTCTTGAGATTCAAAAGGAAGGGTGTATACAGCCTGCTTGTGTATGGATGTATTTTCTATGTGTGGACATACTGTACATCAACCTACTTCCTGTTTTGGTGGCCATTTTGTTTGTTTACAAACAAACTTTTTAAAACTGTTTTTAACCACTTTTAATGCGGCGTGGAGCGGCGAAATTGTGTCAGAGGGTAATAGGAGATGTCCCCTAACGCACTGGTATGTTAACTTTTGTGCGATTTTAACAATACAGATTCTCTTTAACCATAAATGGATCCACAATAACCCAGTAACCCAGGTAGAGTCATTCAAGTTTCTTGGGTCCACGATCTCAAACGACCTAAAATGGGACAACAACACTGCCACTATTGTCAAGAAAGCAAACAGAGGATGTACCATCTACGGCAGCTGAAAAAGTTTGGCCTACCTCAAAATCGAATGGTGCAGTTCTACACTGCAATCATCGAATCCACCATAACATCATCTATGACTGTATGGTTCGGCTCCTGCTCAGCATTAGAAAAGGGGAGGCTGCAGTGCATCATCCGATCAGCGGAAAGGATAATTGGCTGTAGCTTACCTTCCCTGCAGGATCTTTACGCTAGCAGGTGCAGAAAGAGAGAAACCAAAATTGCCTCTGACCCCTCTCACCCTGCACACTCCATCTTCCAGCGCATGCCTTCAGGAGTACGATTCCGGTCAATCGCTACCAAAACCTCTAGACACAGGAACAGCTTTTTTCCTAAAGCGGTAGCCATACTTAATGCTGAACCACGTTAGAGCTGCTAGGACTTGAAAGTAATCAGCACAGAACTGAAAATGAACAATTCTCACATTGCTTACTGCAACTATACTTATAATGTCCTTGACTTGTAATATACACACTGTCTGTCCTTGTATTGTTTTTGTTTGTGTTTGTTAAGCAACTGCCAAGACAAATTCCTTGTAGGTGCAAACTTACTTGGCGAAAATAAATTGATTCTTATTCTGATGAAGGCCGGTTTTACACTCATTTTTTGCATTGTGGTGGGGATGTGGTGTTCCTGCTGCATCCAATCGCAGTGCAAAAAAGGACAAACATATGACCCTACGGCAGAGTGTGCTGACAGGTTCATATGCATAGCGCTGCCCTCTGTTCAGTGATGTACAGGGCAGGAAGTAAATCAATGGGATTTCCATTGGTTCACGCATGTGCGGTGCACAGCACTCCACCGTTTACACTATGGCCTCAATTCACTAAACATTGCCACATTCGGTAATGTAGAAAAGAGCTGGTTTTACGGATCACCTTGCCAAATGCCAGTTCACTAAACGTATAACTGCACTGAAAAGTAAAATTACCTGTCTAGTGAGGCTAATTACTGACTTGAGCAGTAAATACCTCAAGAAATTGCAATTCACAAAGATTAAGGCAAATCAAGCAAAAGTGTTCAGTATTTACCTCCAGCTCTGACCAGCCGATAACTCACTCTCTCCAAGTGGTAACATTGACAGATGTACTGTAGCAGACCGCCAATAGGGAGAGCCACACAGCCCTGCTTCTCACCCCATTTGGTCCAATACTCCTGAGGCCTGGACTTCAGAACAAAGAGCATGGGAAGGAGACATTTTAAACATAGCTCCCAACTGTCCCTCTTTTGGAGGGACAGTCCCTCTTTGGGAGCCCTGTCCCTCTTTGCTCCTCATTTGTCCCTCTTTCAGGACTTTTCCCCTCTTTCTATGTAAATATATATATTTATCTACTAAAAAAATGTGTTTAATTGACTCTACACTTTATTTCCATCCTTTAAATTGATATATTACTAATTTTAAAATGTTAATATGAAAGAAAATGAACCAGGAAAGAAAGGACCAGTGTGGTTTGAATTAGAAAACAGCATATTTTCCTTATGAAATCTTTATGGTATGCGTGATTAGGGGGTGTGTCGGGGGGTGATCAGGGGTGTGGCTTACGTGTCCCACTTTCTCATCTCAAAAAGTTGGAAGGTATGATTTTAAAGGACAACTGTAACAAGAGATATATGGAGACTGCCATATTTATTTCCTTTTACACAATACTACAGGTAGTTGCCTGGCAGCCCTGCTAATCTATTTGGCTGCAGCAGTGTCTGAATAACACCACAAACAAGCATGCAGCTAATCTTGTCAGATCTGTCAATAATGTCAGAAACACCTGATCTGCTGCATGCTTGTTCAGGGTTTATGGCTAAAAGTATTAAAACCAAAGAGTCAGCAGACTAGCCAGGCAATTTGTATTGTCTAAATGGAAATAAATATGGCAGCTTCCGTATTCCTCCAATTACAGTTGTCCTTTAAATAGCTTTTCTGTGTTCCTTTAGATGTGAATCTCTGTAAACTGGTATACAGAAGAGCTCCCTCTGGTGGCTGCAGCACATATAAAGGGATGCTGGGGATGCATTGGACAGAAAAAACAGACTCATACACACAGACTGAGGACTCGTTCAGACTAGGGCCGTTTTCGGCTTTTTTACAAGCGCAGGCGATTATTAAAATCGCCCACAAAACGCTTGTGCAATGAATCTCTATGAGAAAGTTCATTTCAGCGAAGTTCATACACTGTGCGTTTAACAAAGTGTTGCCTGTACAATTTTTGAAGCGATTTTGCCTCAATGGAAGGTATAGGAAAACCGCAAATGGTCACAAAATCGCTTTGTGCAGCGATTGTGTGAGCGTTTTTAAGAATAAATACATTGGGCTTGATTCACAAAGCGGTGCTAACCCAGTTAGCACGCCTAAAAGACTTTAGGCGTGATAACTGGGTGCTAACTGGGTTAGCACCGTTTTCTAAAATAACCCCGCGTGCAAAGTTTTGCGCGCGCACAGCGCCGTGCGTGCGCAAAGTCGCATCGTGGTGCGACTTTAATGGCGCTCCCGATGCTCCTATAAGGTTGCATGGGGTGCCACCTTAATGGCGCATTATGCGCCGCTAAGGTCGCACTCCGTGCGACCTTACAGGCGCATCGGGTGCGCCATTAAAGTGTGCGCGGGGTTATTTGGGCTTTTCACAAGCGTGCTAACTGTTAGCACTGCTTTGTGAATCAAGCCCATTGTATTTATTCTTTTCTGGGTCAAAGTGTTCACTTCGGAGGAAGCCCCGGGTAAGTATCAAATTTTTAGTTGTTTCTGTGTCTGGTTTCCTGTAACCTTCCTGGCGGTAAGCCGCGCAGGAGGATTTCTCAGGCCCTGCTGGGCCTATTTGCATAATTTTTTTTTTGCTACATGCAGCTAGCACTTTGCTAGCTGCGTGTGCACACCGATCGCCACAGCTCCGCGCCGATTTGCCGCTACCCGCCGCCCCCCTCAGACCCCATGCGCTGCCTGGCCAATCAGTGCCAGGCAGCTCTGAGGGGTGGATCGGGACTCCCTTTGACGTCACGACATCAACGGGGGAAGCTCTAATAGAAATCCAGTTCAGAACGGGATTACCGGACGGGCTTCCTCACCGGAGGAGATTGAAGAGGGTGGGGGGATGCCGCTGCACAGCGGCTATCATGTAGTGAGCCCTAGGCTCGCTACATGATTTAAAAAAAATAAAAAAAAAAAAAAAAACTGCTGCGCTGCCCCTGGCGGTTTTTAATAGACCGCCAGGAGGGTTAATCTATAAACAGTATAATCTCGTTATAGTATACTATGATATAGTAAAACTTTGAGTATAGTAAACTAAATGTCCAGGTCTCGGCCAAGCACCATTATAAGTATATGGGAGTAGCGCGTGTTATAATTAACTCAAATATAATAGGACTTCTATTGTAGTAAACCTATATTTTGGCCCGAGCGGTATTCTGTATCTGGCTATAGTGGACAGTGGGCGGGAGTATGCGTTGTACATCAGTCAGGAGGGCACCCTACACATTATGGGCCTGATCCAATTCCCTTTTTTTGTCTGAGTTTTCTCCTTGGTGATATTTTCACATCCTATTAAGTAAGAAAATACTTTTTCAACTGCAGAGAGCTGAAAAGTTATTTTAAACAAGATGAAAAAACACAGTATCTCCTGGGACAAAACTTACTAATAAACTTACTTTAAAAAGTGAATTGGATCTGGCCCTATAACTATTGTAACTGCATTAACTGGTTAGACCTATGCTTACTGTGCAAGCTGTTGCATGATTACTATATACAAATCCCTGCATATTGAGCACTATGCATTATGATCTAGCTTAGACAATTGTCTATGCTTATTTGCTGAAGCATTAAAGGGAAATAATGACCCCCAATTATTGATTGATTATGATACATTCCTTTACTTTATGTGCTTGACTATGACAATTTTTGATATAGTAAACTACTTTGCCCAGTCACTATAAAGGGATTCTGCAGTATAACCAATGTGAATTAATAATGACTGTATGCTTACTTGAAACCAAATAGCACCTCATGGTGGCAGCAAAACACTGTTCCTGGGATGTCGAGCATCTACTTCCTGTATTCCTTGCTGCAAGAAAGGCGTCTTACAAAGAATCAACCATTTGCTCAGATACATAACTCTTACTTTGCCCATAAATTGCCACTTGTGGCAAAAAGATAGATTCTTCTTTGATCTGATCGGATCTATTCAATCTACACGCTGCACAGATCTTCAATAGATTTCACCATGAAATATATGCTGAAAGCTATTGAATACCTGTTGAACAGCAGCGTTGCATTGCTCAATCGAATGCAACGCTATGAGTCGTCGATCTACTGCCACTCACATTTGATCAGATAGATAAATTTATCAATTTTTGCTAAAAAAAAAATCAAATGAGATTACAAATAATGTGACCTGTTGGTGTATAGATTTATGGCAGATTTTTAACAGTGATCGACTGCAGGGAATTGGCAGGAAAAATTAACCCTTTTACAGAATTCCCTGACTGCACTTGGATTGCATACTACACAGAGCCTACATATAGCCTCTCAACCATTTGACAACTGTTATCTGAAAGTGGGATTAAATTGAAAATTACATGTTTGCTCTAAAGCATTAAACACAGTAAACAACGAATATAAAAAAATACTTAGATAGAGAGACGCCTCTGGATAGTCCAGAGGCTTCTCATCTCTTCCTCGACCCCACCATCTCTACGCACAGACAGACCCTTTGAACATATCCAACAAGCTCTTGTAGGATATGTTTTTGTGGTTTCGCAGGCTCAGTACAGCCACACTCATGAACAAAGGGGAGCGTAGCCATGAACTAAAGGGTCCCGGGCAATGACGGTGGGGTCAAGGAGGAGGTGAGAAGCTTCTGGATTGTCTAGAGGCTTCCCTCTTCTAAGGTAAGACTACAACGTTGTTTTTTTTCACAGCTTCTTCAAGACTTGTCTGATGTCATTCAAATACCATATAGTATTTACACCTCACTGAAGCTAACTGTATGTTGCTGGCTGCAGTACAGATTTTAAGCTTGACTTGTAATTAAGTAATTTATGAGAAAATAAAGGAGAGAACGTTTTCTGCTTCCCCTGGATACAGCACTTTTGTCCCTTGCTTACACAGTGTATACACTTCCAACACAATCTGATAATGATGGCTGGCAATGGCAATCTTATCAATTAGCAGCTGAATAAAGTGAAAAGCATGAGTATTAACCCTTCCAGTACATTGTAAACCAGTCAAATGTTTTAACTACTTAACGACCGCCCCACGCCAATGGGCGTGGTCGCGGCGGCAGCCCCAGGACCGCCTAACACCAATTGGCGTCAAGTCCTGGGGCTCTAATTTGCATGAGATCGCGCGCTCATGCTCGGAGGGCGGAGCTCCGCCCCCTCTTCAGTCTCCGAGCGGCAACAGCCACTCGGGAGACTTAGACGGCGTGATCGCCGTCTATTTACTTGTACAGCGCTGTGATCAGCAACAGCGCTGTACTGGGGACAGCCATGTGACACGGCTGTCCCCTCCTGACTATCGGCAGTCATAGGCTGAAGCCTATGACAGCTGATCACGGGGATTGGCCAGCGGGGAAAGGGAAGGAGGGGGGAATATAAACAGATAAAAAAAACCAGCAAAATTTATTTAAAAAATAAACATTTATCTAACAATAAATAAACATTCGGGGGGGGGGGGGGGGTCGATTAGACCCCTCCAACAGAGAGCCCTGTTGGTGGGGGGAAAAGGGGGGGGGGAATCACTCGTGTGCTGAGTTGTGCGGCCCTGCAGCTTGGCCTTAAAGCTGCAGTGGCCATTTTCACAATAATGTGTCTGGTCTTTAGGGGGGTTAATCACTGCAGTCCTCGAGTGGTTAAGCTATTCATTCTATGGTGTGTTTAATGCTTTAGGCCACAGGTGTGAAGCTCTAGGTCCACATGCTAAATAAGGCCCTTCTTACCATTTTATGTGGCCCTCGAGAGCTTCAAATGTACATGATTGCAAGCAGTGAAAAAAAGGAGTGATTGGAAAGCACCAAGCTGTGCTGTGCAAGTGCTCACAGCAAACTGGAAATTACAACATAGTAGAATGCCCCATCGCTTGTACTACCGGTAGCTGCATCTGATGTTTCTGAGGAGAGAACAGGATGTCACTGATTTAGGTATGCACATGATATTTTTTTTGCTTAGTGCACATCCATGTGTGCGTGCGTTTACCCTCCCCATCTCCCATTGTCATTGGTCGTATACAGATAGGGGAGTTGGCAAACATGCACACCCCACATTAGCACCACATCTTTGTCCTTCATGTCCATACTTCCGAAAGCTGCGGGCAAGCTTTGTTTTCAAGTTTGATCTGCCACTCTTATTACCCACTTGCCTGAGCATCCTACATTACAAATGTAATTTCCAGTTTGCTGTGAGCATATTCACGGAATAAAGTATACAGCACAGGTTGGCGCTCTTCTCTTCCTGTTTTTACTGCAGATGACAGCAAACTTGTCCCTGATATTTAAAGAGACTCTGAAGTCTCCCTAAAATGAGGTTTTTATTTTAAAAACCTCATTACCATTATTGTCCCACCTAAAACGCCGCATTCCCGCGGCTGAATCACACCTAACTCACAGGGGTACAGGGCAGCAAAATCAACGACTTTCTTGGTCGTGAATTTTGCTGCCTCCTCTATGCGCGTCAATCAGCACGTAACTCCGCCTCTCCCCTCCCCTCTCAGTGAAGGAAGACTGAGAGGGGCGGCGATCCGGCGCTGATTGACGCGCATAGAGGCAGAGCCTGCGCTGCCTCTATGCGGAAGTTGCCTGCGTGTACCCCCGTGAGTTTGGGGTGATCGAGGGGGGTTTCAGCCGCGGGGATGTGGCGTTTTAGGTCGGACAATAATGGTAATGAGGTTTTAAGGCTACTTGCACACCAAGACGTTGCGTTAGGTGCTACGTTAAGGTCGCATAACGCGCACCTAATGCAACGCATGGTGGTGCGGGAGAGGACGGTAGAGTGAGCCGCGTTAGGCGGCTCTATCCGTATAAGGTCTCCCAGAGTGGCGCTGATTGGCCGGCGGGACCACGTGATGCGGAGCGAGACACTCCGCATCACGTGGTCCCGCCAGTCAATCAGCAGCCGCCAGTGCAGTGAATATTAAGTAGCCATGTGCGCGGCTACTGTAGCAGCATCTCCCCGCCTCCTCTCACCCCCCATTGCGCATGTGCAAACAGTGTAACGCGGCTATAGCCGCTCTAATGCCGTAGCATGCTGCACTTTCGGCAGAACGTGCAGAGTTACATGTAACGCAACGTGGGCTGTGTACACAGCCCACTTGTGTTATATTGCTGTGCGTTGGGGGAGCGTTACAGGCGCACTAACGTGCGCCTGTAACGTCTTAGTGTGTAAGCAGCCTTAAACTAAAAACCTCATTTTAGGGAGACTTCAGAGTCTCTTTAAAGGTGCCCACCAGAGACCTTCTCACCCACCCTGCTGAATTGTAAAATTGTAATAAAGAATTTGTTTCTTTGGCCCTTATGTGATTGAGTTTGATACCCCTTCTTTAGACCACATATTACATTTTATCCCACTTTAATGACCTATAACTTATCTCAAATATTTATTACTTTTTGTATCCCTGTTGAGATGCGTGCATGAAATAGGGGCGCAAAGAAAAATGGGCACTGAGTAAAGGCGATGTAAGTCTAAACAATAAAGAAATGGGGACCCGTTGAAGCTGATATAAGTCTAAACAATAAAGAAATGGGCACCAGATGAAGCTGATGTAAGTGTAAATGATAAATACCATTGAGAATTGAGCCCCAAATGAAAGCGAAAAAATATTTACAGTGGAAATGACAATAGTAAAACATTGGTAAATGTCACCAGTATTTTACTACAACTAAACCTAACCCTACTCACACAGAACCGTCCCCCCTCCGTTGCCTAACCACCTTAAAACCCCCCTTCCTGATGCCTAACCCTAAAACCACCCTTCCCAATGTCTAATCCTAAACCCCCCCTTCCTGGCGCTTAACCCTAAAATCCTCCCTTCCTGAGTCTAATCCTGAAACCCCCTTCCTGATGCCTAACCATAACCCTCCCTTTTGACGCCTAACACTAAAACCCCTCTTCCCAACGTCTAATCCTACAATCCCCCTTCCAGACGCCTTACACTAAAACCCCCCTTCCCAATGTCTTCTCCTAAAACCCCCCTTCCTGACGCCTAACCCTAAAACCCCCCCTTCCCAACATCTAATCTT
This sequence comes from Hyperolius riggenbachi, assembly GCF_040937935.1. Taxonomy (NCBI): domain Eukaryota; kingdom Metazoa; phylum Chordata; class Amphibia; order Anura; family Hyperoliidae; genus Hyperolius; species Hyperolius riggenbachi. Next base: position 235,352,283 of record NC_090652.1, on the reverse strand, counting down.
AAAACCCCCCTTCCTGATGCCTAAACCTAAATACCCCCTTCCTGAGTCTTACCCTGAAACCCCCTTCCTGACGCATAATAGTAACCCCCCCTTTTGACGCTTAACCCTAAAACCCCTCTTCCTGACGTCTAATCCTAATATCCCCCTTCCTAACGCCTAATCCTAAAAAAAAAAAACATCCCTGACGCCTAACTCTAAAACCCTCCTTCCTAACCCTAACACCCACCCCCCCTTTTGACGCCTAACCCTAAACCCCACCTTCCCAGCGTCTAATCCTAAAACCCGCCTTTTGATGCCTAACCCTAAAATCCCCCTTCCTTACGCCTAACCCTAAACCCCCCCTTCCTAACCCTAACACCCAGCCCCCCATCCTTTTGACGCCTAACCCTATAACCCCTATTCCGAACATCTAATCCTACAATCACCTTCCTGATGCCTAACCCTAAAACCTCCCTTCCAGACGCCTAACCCTAAAACCCCCCTTCCCAATGTCTTCTCCTAAACCCCCCCTTCCTGACGCCTAACCCTAAACCCCTCCCCCCCTTCCTGAGTCTAACCCTGAAACCCCCTTCCTGACGCCTAACCTTAAACCCCCCCCCCCCCCTTCCTCACGCTTAACCCTAAACCCCCCCTTCCCAACGTCTATTCCTAAAACCCCCCTTCCTGACGCCTAACCCTAACCCCCCCCTTCCTGAGTCTTACCCTGAAACCCCCTTCCTGACGCCTAATAGTAACCCCCCTTTTGACGCCTAACCCTGAAACCCCTCTTCCTGACGTCTAATCCTAACATCCCCCTCACTGACGCTTAACCCTAAAAAAAACCCCTTCCTGACGCCTAACCCTAAAACCCCCCTTCCTAACCCTAACACCCCCCCCCCTTTTGACACCTAACCCTAAACCCCACCTTCCTAACATCTAATCCTAACCCCCCCCCCCCCCCCCCCGTCCTAACCATATAATTTTCAAAATGATGCCTTACCTTAAAACCCCCCTTTCTAACCTTATGATTTTCAAAACGATCATTTAAAAAAACTAAAAATTTGTAAATGCAACAGACAAAACATTTCAAAAACTATAACATTGTACAGTTCAAAAAACATAAAATTTCAGTTTGATGCCTGCTATCTATTGAGCACCCAAATTTCTGCATTGGGTGCTCAATAGCCGATATTTGCTTAGCGCCTATAGGGAGCCCAAATCATCCATTGGTCACAGGTGCCTAAATTTCCTGCTTCCGTTGAGATATCCCCTAACTTGCAAATGCAGCAGAGGACAAAAAATGAGGGAAAATCTTACACAAAAATCAGTAAAAAAAAGAAAATTAATTAAAAGCTCCACAGTGCTGTATTGCAAGGGACAATAAAATAGCATTGCTAATGCAATTGAATTATATTGTAATGGGATGTTGGACATAACCCAACCCATTTAGTGCGATGCTGCATAATACAAGTGTTAACAGTGGCCGTGAACCATACTTTGTATGCAGCATATGCTTCACTGTATGCGTCACACCGAACCTGGGGTACAACTTTTCCCCTCTGTTGGATGGTGTTCCTGTTTTTACAGGAAACACAATGCAACTCCCCTCTGTAAACTTCTAATAATCGAATCGGATGCTCGATCAGCCGCCGAGTCGAATAATGTATGGCCACTTTCACAGTACCTAGTACAATACAGTAAATGGTTTTAACTATTCATTTTATGCTGCGTTTAATGCTTTAGACCAGGGGTCCCCATCCTTTCCCGGCCCGGGGACCACTTTCTGACCACATTTTTTTCCGGGGACAGCCGCAGGGGGAGTGGACGTCGGGTGCGCGTCCTAGTGGACAGTGGAGCGCGTTACGGGGGGGGGGGGGGGGGATTGCTGACGAGGGTGCAGTGGCATAGCTAGCATAGTTGCCCCAGTATAGGGAGTTTAGTTGCCCCAGTAGTATAGCCATTTTAGTGCCCCAGTATAGCCTGTATAGTGCCCCAGTATGGCCTGTATAGTGCCCCAGTATAGCCAGTATAGTGCCCCAGTATAGCCAGTATAGTGCCCCAGTATAGCCAGTATAGTGCTCCAGTATAGCCAGAATAGTGCCCCAGTATAGCCAGAATAGTGCCCCAGTATAGCCAGTATAGTGCTCTAGTATAGCCAGTATAGTGCCCCAGTATAGCCAGAATAGTGCCCCAGTGTAGCCAGTATAGTGAGCCAGTATAGTGCCCCAGTATAGCCAGTATAGTGCCCCAGTATAGCCAGAATAGTGCCCCAGTATAGCCAGTATAGTGCCCCAGTATAGCCAGAATAGTGCCCCAGTATAGTGCCCCAGTATAGCCAGAATAGTGCCCCAGTATAGCCAGTATAGTGCCCCAGTATAGCCAGTATAGTGCCCCAGTACCCCAGTATAGTAACCCAGTATAGACAGAATAATGCCCCAGTGTAGCCAGTATAGTGAGCCAGTATAGCCAGAATAGTGCCCCAGTATAGCCAGAATAGTGCCCCAGTATAGCCAGTATAGTGCCCCAGTATAGCCAGTATAGTGCCCCAGTATAGCCAGTATAGTGCCCCAGTACCCCAGTATAGTAACCCAGTATAGACAGAATAATGCCCCAGTGTAGCCAGTATAGTGAGCCATTATAGCCAGAATAGTGCCCCAGTATAGTGCCCTAGTATAGTGCCCCAGTACCCCAGTATAGTGCCCCAGTATAGCCAGAATAGTGCCCCAGTATAGCCAGTATAGTGAGCCAGTATAGTGCCCCAGTATAGCCAGTATAGTGCCCCAGTATAGCCAGAATAGTGCCCCAGTATAGCCAGAATAGTGCCCCAGTATAGCCAGAATAGTGCCCCAGTATAGCCAGAATAGTGCCCCAGTATAGCCAGTATAGTGAGCCAGTATAGTGCCCCAGTATAGCCAGTATAGTGCCCCAGTATAGCCAGAATAGTGCCCCAGTATAGCCAGAATAGTGCCCCAGTATAGCCAGAATAGTGCCCCAGTATAGCCAGTATAGTGAGCCAGTATAGTGCCCCAGTATAGCGCCCCAGTATAGCCAGAATAGTGCCTAAGTATAGCCAGAATAGTGCCCCAGTATAGCCAGAATAGTGCCCCCGGATAGCAAGTATAGTGCCCCCGGATAGCCAGTATAGTGCCCCAGGATAGCGCCCCGGTATAGCCAGGTGGTGGTCCCCGCCGCTGTTATTACCTTAACAGCGGCCGCTCTCCCCTCTCCAGCGCATGTATTTATTCAAGCAGCGTATCTCCCGGCTGCTCTGTGTGATGTGCAGGAAGCAGGGCAGCGGCTTCCTGTAGCGGCGATATGTATCGCCGTTACTATGGTAACCGAGCCCTTCTTCCTGCGCATCACACAGAGCAGCCGGGAGATACGCTGCTTGAATAAATAAATGCGCTGGAGAGGGGAGAGCGGCCGCTGTTAAGGTAATAACAGCGGCGGCCGCGGGGACGGGGGACGGGCGGGAGGGGGGTTGAAGAGGACAGTCCTGCGGCCCAACTGGGAGCGTCCCGCGGACCACCAGTGGGCCGCGGACCACAGGTCGGGGATCCCCGCTTTAGACCACAAGTGTCAATCTCAAGGCCCGTGGGCCAAATAAAGCCCTTCCCACCATTTTATGTGGCCTTCGAAAGCTTCAGATGTGCTTGATTGTAAGAAGCAGGGCCGGATTTACCATAAGGCATTGTAGGCACTGCCTACAGGCTCCTGATGATGGAAAGGCGGCTTACTTCCTTCCCCTAGTGCCTCCCTCTCTCCTTCTCTTTGTAGAGTTCTGAGCAGAGTGTAAATAAGAGGCTACTCACCCGGCTCTCTGCATTCCACTGATGAGATCTCCCTTCAGTCAGGGGCACCACTAGCTACTTAATACTGAGGTTACCACTGGCTACCCAGTGCTAAGGGGACACCTGTAGCTACCAATGATGGGCAAAGAAAGTAAGGAAGAAGTGATCATTGAGCCAACCAACACACTTGTGGTGGGATTCAGCAGGGGTTTGTAGGTTAATTAAGGGTGAGGTCTTGGGGGGGCCAGGACATCTGTGCCTATAGGCTCCTGTGATGTAAATCCGAGCCGGGTAAGAAGTAAAAGAATGTAATGGAAAACATCAAGCTGTGTTTTAGAAGTTAACTTGTATTTAAAACATAGTAAGATGCCCAGGGCGCTTGTACCAGCGGTGTCTGGTGTTTCTGTGGAGAATGGGGAATCTATCTTAAAGAGAACCCGAGGTGTGTTTAAAGAATGTTATCTGCATACAGAGGCTGGATCTGCCTATACAGCCCAGCCTCTGTTGCTATCCCAAACCCCACTAAGGTCCCCCTGCACTCTGCAATCCCTCATAAATCACAGCCGTGCTGTGAGGCTGTGTTTACATCTGTAGTGTCAGTCTCAGCTGCTCCCCCGCCTCTTGCATAGCTCCGGTCCCTGCCCCTGTCCCTTCCCTCTAATCAGCAGGGAGGGAAGGGATGCAGGCGGGGACTGGAGTTCTGCAGGAGGCGGGGAGAGCAGCAGACTGACACTATAGAGATAAACACAGCCAGCTCTGACAAGCTGTTTGTCAGCAGAGTGACTGTGATTTATGAGGGATTGCAGAGTGCAGGGGGACCTTAGGGGGGTTTGGGATAGCAACAGAGGCTGGGCTGTAAAGGCAGATCCAGCCTCTGTATGCAGATAATATTCTTCAAACCCACCTCGGGTTCTCTTTAAGCAGAATTGGATTCAGGACCATTTCCCCCTGGAACACAGCACAGTGACAACAGCTGCACCTCAGACTGGGGAGCTGCAGGGAAATGGCAGTCACGTCTTACACCTGCTATGAAGGAGCAGCTGTTTAGTCTTATTTAAACCCGACGGAAATTCAAACCACACTCTGAATTCCACACACATTTCAGAGTTGCTGCATGCAGGAAAAAGGAAGGAGAGCTTTATTAACACTAATCGATGTGGATTGATCATAGGCAGTGTGCTTACACGCATAGGTGAGAGATAGCCAATCTTTTTTCAGTTCTTGTGCCTAAACAAAATATAATGAAATGCACTTACTTAGCATTAACCATGAATTTAAACATGCTTCCACTTTTCCAATGTTGATCTAAATATAAGCTTTTATAAATAAAAGGGTATATATATATATATATATATATATATGTATATATATATATATATATATATATATGATGCTTTTTGCCTACTACGGTATGCTGCTTACTCTGTACTGCAGTTACTTGGAAGTGAGCCTTCTGAACCAGAAAACCATATTAGGGGGTCATGAAATGTCAATACACCAAAGAAAGGGCAGATGTAGAGAAAACAATGAGAAGTGCTGCAAATCTAATTTCTGCTAGTACTCACATGCTGGGTTATCGCAAGGACCTTGTATACGCAGGAGAAAAGACTGGAGCGAACTCTTGCACAGCACACAGTCAAAAGTATTCAATCCACATATAAATTGTAACGATTGTGGAATTCTCTCCGTGATCAGCGCACAGGACGTGCGCTGACACTGCGGAAATCTTCCACAAGTGTATAATTTGAGGGAACCCAGCAAAAGGTGCAACGCACCTGTAGAGGGAAATTCCTGTCAGCAGGTGGAGCTGTGGAGCGCAGAGGAACAGCTCCTCTGCCCTGCCACAGACGCCAGACAGGAATTGCACGAAGGGAAGAAATGCAGGGCAAGATAGCCCTGAAAGAGAGAGATCAAAGCGACAGAGGGTATGTGTGTCCACCAATCTAGTCGCCACCCTGCGACGATGAACACACAACCATGAAGATCAAGTGAGAAGGCAATCGCCAGAGATGGCGATTGCTAACAGCGACACAAGACCGAATAAGCACAGATGAGGAATGTATGTATGTCCACCAATCTAGCCGCCAACCTGCGACGGCGGACACACAACAGAGGAAACCAGTGGGAACGCAATCGCAAGAGAAGCGATTGCGAAAGAGAATGAGCACAGGGATAGAATGTATGTATGTGCCCCAATCTAGGCGCCAACCCGCGACGGTGCACACACAACAGCAGAAACGAAGTAGGAACGCAATCGCAAGAGAGGCGATTGCCAGAGGTGACACAAGGCTTAAGCAAGACAGGGCATGAGAGTAGCAAAGGCACAGCAATCATACAATGAGAAGATAAGGAAAATATCAAACGCTAACTAAACGCGAACACCGCACTCATTCGTAACAGCGAACGCGTTTACTGCGCGGTCTCCGCGTGTTAAGCACAACAGAGACTAGCACGCCTAACTAACCACCGACAGACAAACATGAAACAGAGGACGAGAGCGCTTGCTTAACGGTTACCTCACCGAGCCTCCAGCAAGCGTTCGTATCAGACCAGACAGATACACGAAAACAGGAATAAGTGAGAGATACGATCCACTGCTCTTTCCGCCAGAGCGAGTGCGATCCAAGTAAGGCAACAGAGCTAGCAGGATCCCCTGCTCTTTCCGCCAGAGCAAGTGCGATCCAAGTATAGCAAGAGAGCTTAGCAGGATCCACTGCTCTTTCCGCCAGAGCGAGTGTGATCCAAGTATAGAAACAGAGCGAGCTGGATCCACGGCTCTTTCCGCCAGAGCAAGTGCGATCCAAGTACAGCAAGAGAGACAGAACAGGCAATACAAATAATACAATCCTGACTGCTCTAGCAAGGATGCCTAGCGCAGTCCCAGGAATTACTCTAAGCTAATCTTCAAACAATAAGCATGGCTAACACTCCAGGAGTGTTTCACAGGACAAACCCTTATGACCAGTGAAGCCTACTGGTCAGCAGCAGCAGCTCTTTATAGTGCCAGCCCTCAAAGGAGCCAGCTGAGTGATTTGCATGTATGCAAACTCCTCAGCAAGGCAGCTCTGAAAGTTGCAAGACGAAGCCAGGTCTCTTTTCCAGAGACCTGCATCTCTCAGACATAAGGAATGGTCAATCAGCTGTCTGCCTGTGCAGCCAGCTGAGCGGATCATTACATAAATGCTGAAGAAATCCACAGCACTGAGCTGTGTGTGTTTGTTTTGTTTCATCAGAGTGTCATTAGCCTTATCAGTAGCTGTGACTCACAGCACCACTGTGGCTCTGCCTTACAGGAAAAGACTGAGGCGTAACCCTTTCTGTGCTCCCTGCAAAGTTAATCCAGTTAAAACGTCAGCTTATTTTAGCATTTCCGTAAATTGTAATGAAGATTTTTTTTTCCCTCTAAAGGTTATCATGCTGTACATAGCAAGGAAATGAACAGCGCTACTTAAAAACAGGCAAGTGCCTACCTGCAAAAGAGTGCAAGCCCCACTTGTGGGGTCGAATACACACCGAGCATACACATGACCTGTCTACCACTGGAGGAGGATGTTAGTTTCCTGTAACAGCTTGCATGCAACCTATTAAGTACTCGTCCCTCCCACTGCGAAGAAGTCGATCCTCCATGGGAGGGGCCTAACACTAACTAAATCCTAACCTATGTATATGCATAGCCTGGGTGCGGCTAATCAAATAAAATCGAAAATTGAAAATTGACAGAGCTTCTGTTTGGGTTCAAGGTGCGTTTGTAGTTTCTGGGGGGCTCAGCGCACCTCTGATTGGAGGCCATTCGGAGGCGGCCTGGTGTTGCGCTGATCCACCTTTTGCGCAGTTATCATGCTGTGCCTAATCTTTTTGAGCAGAGATAAAGTTCTGAGTTGGTGGAAAGTTCACAGCAATTTCGCCAAGTATCACCATATCAAACCCAATCCTCCTCTGATAACGACAGATGCCAGTCTCATAGGGTGCTGAGCCCATTTGGAATCGTTTACAGCCCAAGGTTTATGGGAGACAAGCCAAAGCCATACTTCAGCCAACATTCTGGAAATCAGAGCAGCAAATATGGCCCTGCAGAGTTTTCAGAACAAGACGACGAACAAGAGCGGTGTCATATGTCCAGAAACATGGAGTCTTTCACTGTTCCAGGAGGTATCCAACATCTTCGAATTTGCAGATCTCAACCGATGGAAGATGAGTGCAATATACAAACCAGGCAGCCAGAACATCACAGCGGATTTCCTCAGTTGATATAAATGAAAATCTCAGCATTGTCAGCCTTTACAGGTAACACTTGGGAGATGCAGCCATCGATAAAAGGTAAGAGGAGTGCTAAATATTAAAGCAAACCTATATTCCCTAAGTGGGATTTACCCTTAGTTCTGGAAGCACTGGCAAAATATTTGTACTATCCAGCGGTTAAAAACATCTGGAATTTAACGTTAAAGACTTGTAGTGATCTCCTTGTCAAAGAGAGTATCGGAACTATAAGCCTTAGGATTTAAGGAGCCATACTTAAAGAGAAACCGTAACCAAGAATTGAACTTCATCCCAATCGGTAGCTGATACCCCCTTTCCCATGAGAAATCTATTCCTTTTCTCAAATCATCAGGGGGGTCTATATGGCTGATTTTGTGGTGAAACCCCTCCCAAAGTGTGATGTCCACGCCTGACAGCACTGAGGTACTGACATCACACTGTGAGAGCCTTGTTGCATTGTGGAAAACAGCTGTTTCCAACTGCCAAAAAAGCAAGCAGCATCTCCTTCCAGTGACATCACCTGCCAGCAGGAAAAATGTCACCATGTGATACATGTCTGAATGTAAATCAAGGAGAGGAAAGATTTTACAATGGGCAAACACTGACTAAATAATTTATACATAATTATTGTAAAAATAAAGCACTTTTTTATTACATTATTTTCCCTGGAGTTCCTCTTTAAAGGGCAACTGAAATGAGAGTGATATGAAGGCTGTCATATTTATTTCCTGTTAAACAATACTAGTTGCCTGGCAGCCCTGCCGGTCTGTTTGGCTGCAGTAGTGTCTGAATCACACCAGAAACAAGCATGCAGCTAATCTTGTCAAATTTGACAATAAAGGCATGCTTGTTCAGAGGCTATGGCTAAAAGTATTAGAGGCAGAGGATCAGCATGACTGCCATGCAACTGGTATTGTTCAAAGAGAACCCGAGGTGTGTTTAAAGAATGTTATCTGCATACAGAGGCTGGATCTGCCTATACAGCCCAGCCTCTGTTGCTATCCCAAACCCCACTAAGGTCCCCCTGCACTCTACAATCCCTCATAAATCACAGCTGTGCTGTGAGGCTGTGTTTACATCTGTAGTGTCAGTCTCAGCTGCTCCCCCGCCTCCTGCATAGCTCCAGTCCCTGCCCCCGTACCTTCCCTCCAATCAGCAGGGAGGGAAGGGATGCAGGCGGGGACTGGAGTTCTGCAGGAGGCGGGGAGAGCAGCAGACTGACACTATAGAGATAAACACAGCCAGCTCTGACAAGCTGTTTGTCAGCAGCGTGGCTCTGATTTATGAAGGATTGCAGAGTGCAGGGAGACCTTAGAGGGGTTTGGGATAGCAACAGAGGCTGGGCTGTATAGGCAGATCCAGCCTCTGTATGCAGATAATATTCTTCAAACCCACCTCGGGTTCTCTTTAACATTAAATCAGAGCTCATACTGAGGCTACGCAAGATTTCCGCAAGACAGACTGAGGCTATAGAAAGGCAAGTGGCTTGAACCAGAACAGTTTTCTCTTGGTTGTTGTGAACAATTCAAGGTTGCTATGCTCTCAACCTAGACCCACCTGAACCGCATATTGCACACTCCACTTGCAGTGTCTCAACCTTGTGGGCAGCATTCCATAAAGCGTCAGCGGGCAAAATATGCTTTGCAGCATATTGGTCAGATTGACAATTTTCCTGTTGCTTTGGGGAAAACTGTATGTCACAACCGATTTAAAACGGAGCGATTTAAAAAAACAAAAACACTTCAGCACAAAGCAAAGCAAGTCTCTCCCCACCCCCTCTTTATTTTTAAAGGCAGACTACCTTTTTGAATTTATACATGAAAGGTCCTCTGTGGTAGAGCGCGGAGCATCAACCCACAATTGCTGACATGTAGAAGTCAGAAAAGTAAAGTTGTCATTAGGTACTTTTTCTGTTATCTCGCTGTGCAAACACTTGATAACCGGATAATGCAGAAAAAAAGTGTTCAAAAGTGAATTATTTGTATTTGTTGGAGCTGAATGAAGCAGGTTTCACGTCACACTGACAGTGCTGCTGTGCTCATACTTTCAAGGTAAAGTAGTATTGTCAAGGGCCGGGTCAACATACTTCAGACTGCTGGGGGGCTGGAACACATAAAATGATGTTGAAAAATATTACATTGAATCTAGGTATTGATTCCCCCCAATGATGCCCGGAGGAGAAGTCCAAGCAGCAGCCATTCAGTCATGCGGTGCCTAAAGAAAGTCTTTGTGCACCAGACAGTGAAGCATACTCAGGTGACAACCTGCTGTCCAATGGGGCAGCAGTGTCACCTGATGCAGAATTGGATTGGAAGCCAGCGAATGGCTGCTCGCTGGCTTCTACAGTATGTGGATGGGTGGTGCCAGCACTGCTATTCTATATGCGGGCCGCTGATATTTAAAGGTGCAGTGGGCCACATCTGTAAGTTATACATTTTGGCCTTGATTCACTAACCGGCACTAAGCCGGTTAGTGTGCCTTATCACTTAGTGGGCACAAACTACAGCGCTAACCTTATCTGAGGTTAGTACACCTTATCTGAGTTAGTGTGCCTTATCTGAGGTTAGTGTGCCTTATCTGAGGTTAGTGTGCCTTGTCTGAACTTAGTGCCCCTTAAGTAGCTTTGTGCACACTAAAAGATGCACAAAGCTACATCGCGCACTGCACGCCGCACAGCGTAATGCGTTGATCTTTGCGCGTGGTGCGACGATATCGTCACATTGGTATACTGTATATACTGCAACCATAAGGTCGCATAGGATGCGACGATAACGGTGCACTGATGCGCCGTTTAGGTCGTTTCATGTACAGTATAGCGGGTGCGATGTTATCGTGCAGTGCACGATGTAGCTTTGTGCCTCTTTTAGTGTGCACAAAGCTACTTAAGGGCACTAAGTTAAGATAAGGCACACTAACCTCAGATAAGGCACACTAACTCAGATAAGGCACACTAACTCAGATAAGGCACACTAACCTCAGATAAGGCACACTAACCTCAGATAAGGCACACTAACCTCAGATAAAGCACACTAACCTCAGATAAGGCACACTAACCGGCTTAGCGCCGGTTAGCTGAATCACTTTGTGTTTGGGGGCCAGTGAAAAAGCCTCAGAGGGCCGCATTCGGCCCGCGGGCCGTAGTTTGAGGACCACTGGTCTAAAGCAATAAAAACAGCATAAAATTAAGAGCAAAAACCATCTGACCTGCTTCAAAGATTAAAACTCATGCCTGACACTTCCTTTATCTGGGGGTAGGGGGCTGGGACAAGAAGAGAACTTTATCTGCTTTGTTTCCTCACTAATTAATTCTCTAGGACAACATGTGATAATTTGTTCTGCCGGCAATAAAATCAGTCAGCTTCAGTGAGGTTCAAATATGCATTTAAAAGACATCACAGCAGTCTGAGGTCTGGAACCTATTAGGAATTGATGCAGTGCTTTAAAATTGCTGCAGTGCTTTAAAATTACTGCAGTGCTGTGTGCAAAGAAGAGGTCAGAAGAAAAGAAAGAGGTCATAGGTAGTTCACGAAGACCAATCAGAGAAGCGCCTGTGACCTCTTCCTTTAAGGGGTAGGGCTACGGACAGAAGCAGGAATTTCAGACACCTGGTAAGTAATTTAAAGTTTATTTAAAGCACAAACGCTTGGCCCCCCAAAACACTGCAAAATCGATTTGGAAAATAATTTTGCAGGCGCTTATATACTTAAAGGGAACCTGAAGACGAAGCACCCTCATGTATTTTATCATATACTGTATATCAATGGGAACATGACATTAAACACCTACTCTGCTCTTTGTTTCATTTTCACTGCTCAGTCTTGTTGTTACTGTGATGTATGATATGTAATATGACTGTATTTTTACTAATTGTATTTTATTCCTGCATTGTTTGTTTGCTGTAATTAGGCTATGTCTCTGCATTGATTTGTAAGTTACTGGAGTCAGGTGGGGCATGTGCCATTGTTCTATTGTCTGTTAGCAGACTGGCCTTGCTCTTATCATCTGCTAACATTTGATGTCTGTTTGCTAAGCTTGTTATACTGTCTGGTAGAGGGAGAGGGAGTCATTCTGGTGTGGGACAGCTAGGTGAAAGCTGTATGCTCCGATATTGATGGAAGTTCTCTGATGTATGGATCAGAATAAAGTGTTCGTCATTGGATTCCATGTCTGCTCACTGTTTATGGACAATCCTCATGTCATATCATGACATATTGGTGAGCAGTGCTGGGACAGAGCAGACTTTGGAAGACCAGAAGCATGGAGGAGATGCTGCAGGAGCTGAAAATCACTACCCTTCGGAAATTATGCCGTAAGAGGGGCTTACATCCTGATGGGCTGAAGAAACCTCAGCTTGTGGAACTTTTGATGGAGAGGATACAAGCTGCCAGTAATGGTGAGGCACCAAGTGAAGGTGGAGATGTGCAGACCGATGAAGGCTTGGAGGAACAGTCTCAGGATCAGACACAGGAAGGTGTTGCCAGAGGTGAGGACATGCTTCACACATTGCTCAGAGTGCTGAGTGAGATGATGGCACAGAATGTGTACCGATCTCAGGGGGGAATGTCACAGCCACAGATGGACACTGTCAGACTGTATTCCTTATTCCCCATGTTTGATGAAAGTAAAGAGGAAATTGATGCCTACTTGGAAAATTTTGAACTCATTTGTGAGACACACTGTATTCCAACCAGTGAGTGGCATCGCATCCTGTTAGGAAAGCTGACTGGGCGTGCCAGTGACACTTTTAAATTGCTGCCTCTGGAGCAAAGAATAAACTTTGTGGAAGTGAAACGGGCATTGCTGGCTCGGTATGCCAAAACTCCAGAGGCATACAGACAGTCTTTCCGATCCTTGTTTAAGACCTCAAAAGACTCTTTTGCTGAATTTGGAATGAAGCTGACACACATGTTTAATCAGTGGATTCAGGGCAGTAGTGTCAGGACTTTGGAGGACTTAAAAGAACTTTGTTTGAGAGAACAATTCCTGAGCTGCTGTCCTCCAAAGGTGAAAATGTGGGTGCTGGATCGCAAGCCTCTAACAATGAGGGATGCTGCAAAGCTGGCCGATCAGTTTGTGGAGAACCGGTCCCAGGTGTGTCATCTACCAGAGGATCAGTGTGTCTGTGAAGCATCCAGGACACCATCCTGTGTAGAGCCCAGGCCCACCAATCCAGAGAGGAGTTCTGCCACTTCAGCTGATAGAAGCAACCAGGTGAGAAAGTCATGCTTTGGCTGTGGGTCGACTGAGCACCTGGTAGCAGCATGCCCGCATGTCATCAGAGACAATGGAACTGCTCGGAGTCCTCAGCCTGCTGTTGGCAGGAATGTGGCAACTAACTCCACAGATGTTTCCCCACTCTTAAGAACAATAGCGGAAAGAGAACATGCCAGAGGGGTTAATTTTGTTCGTGTGTCGAATAATATCTTGACCACTGACTCATCTGACTGTGCCCAATCCCATGGAGTTTGCAGGACAAATTCCAAGGTGTACATTGGACACTTGGGAAGCCAAAGCAACAAGTGGGAGTTGAGGCAAGCGTTTGGCTGCTATGGACCTGTGCGCAATATCTGGATCTCCAGGAGTCCACCTGGATTTGGCTTTGTTGAGTTTGAGAGTCCGGATGATGCAGCAAGGGCTGTGTTTGAATTGAATGGACAAATCATATGTGGACAGCGAGTAAAAGTGCAACCAGCACATATGAAGACAAGGACAATTAATTATGAACTCCCACCTAGACTGAGAAGGAGTAGATGGACAGAATTGCCACATACCTGTACCTCAGTCTCACCCAACTAATGGGCTCACCTGGGGGTCCAGGAACATATGGGGGAGGATTGTGATGTATGATATGTAATATGACTGTATTTTTACTAATTGTATTTTATTCCTGCATTGTTTGTTTGCTGTAATTAGGCTATGTCTCTGCATTGATTTGTAAGTTACTGGAGTCAGGTGGGGCATGTGCCATTGTTCTATTGTCTGTTAGCAGACTGGCCTTGCTCTTATCATCTGCTAACATTTGATGTCTGTTTGCTAAGCTTGTTATACTGTCTGGTAGAGGGAGAGGGAGTCATTCTGGTGTGGGACAGCTAGGTGAAAGCTGTATGCTCCGATATTGATGGAAGTTCTCTGATGTATGGATCAGAATAAAGTGTTCGTCATTGGATTCCATGTCTGCTCACTGTTTATGGACAATCCTCATGTCATATCATGACAGTTACCAGCTCTGATAAAATCTCTGATAAAAGCTATGATGATACATAGCAGGAAATCAGAGCCAGAAGGGGGCAGGCTTGGGCTTGAAAAGACATCACAGAAGACTGACTCAACTATAATCATTACGGGGCAAAGCTAGATTGAATGCTCAGTTGGAGATTTTGTCAGGGCTGTTTATTTTGTCAGAACTGCAATATACCAGTTGCTCACAAACACTGGTCCGCACGACAGCCGGGGACCCCAGTCTCTCTGACTGGCTGGGGCCTCCAAACCACCATGCGATACCTGGAGGGAAGTGTGGGCAAGCCCTGGACCTCTCACCTCCAGGGAACTCACCCCCACTGCCTCTAAACTGAATGCTAACTGTAACAAACACAATTGCTAACTCCCAGCTAGAGCAATTTCCTGCCTTTATCTGGTCAGCAGACGCCAGTCAGCCAATCAGGTGTACTATTATACACCCTTTGCCTGCTGTACCAAATCTAGCAGGAATTGCCTAAATTAGCATTGAAGTGGGAGGCTTCGGTTGGACACAATCGTAGATTGCATCAGTTACAGTGACGCCCTGTGTAGACACATCTCCCACATGGTCCCCTCCCTAACCACTCACCTGTCAACCATATCCTATCATGTGAACCAGTGTTTGTGATTTTAAATTTATTTTTTGCAGCTTCCAGGATGCGGTTGACAGGTGAGTGGTTAGAGAGGGGATCGTATGGGAGATGTGCCTACACGGGGCGTCCCTGCAACTGATGCAATCTACAATTGCGTCCAACTGAAGCCTCCCACCTGAATGCTAATTTATGCAATTCCTGCTAGATTTGGTACAGCAGGCAAAGGATATACAGTATAATAGTACACCTAATTGGCTGACTGGCGTCTGCTGACCAGATAAAGGCAGGAAATTGTTCTAGCTGGGAGTTAGCAATTGTGTTTGTTGCATATACCAGTTGCTGTCAGTTATATATCAGCAGCTGTCAGTTATAACTGAATGTGCAAGGTAATGTCCATGTTTCCCTATGGCTCAAGTGGGTGATATTACAGTTTAACATTGTGCTGACCAGTAAACTGTTATGGGGTAATGACCATTTTTAAAATAGAGGACAAGGAATTCCATTGTTCATAGTGGACAAATAGGACGCAGGAGAGGAGAAAGACATTGAGAAGTAGACTACACAGGATGTAAGTAGGACCTGCGTATAGTTATTTTGACTTTTTATTTTCAGTTCAAGTTCTCTTTAACATTGAGTACAAATGCGCTCAAAATGCTAAAGGTCCTGCGATTGCGATTACCCCTAATCGCATTCACACTAGTGGGTTCAGTCTCATTAAAGTACATTGGCAAAGCATTTTGGGGAATTGTTGGCAATCCCACAACACTGCCAAAAATGCCCTAGTGGGTCCCAGCCATTATAGTGTTTTATATTCATTTTTTATTGTGTTTAATGTTTTAGAGGGAAAAAAATTATGACAACACCACTCTGTAAATAAGACTCCAAGAAAGTTCTATACATCATTGCTGCTATGTGATTTATTGCTCACATTCACAGGTGAGGTAATTAGTGTCTCAGCAGAGCTGATTAACTACCTCTGTGGGTTTCCACAAAACATGCACTGTTGGTGGGCCTTGAGGACAGGGTTGGGAAACACTGACCTTAGGGATGCTTTTTACCCAGTCTAGGACCGCGTCACGCTGATCGGCGTAAAGTCCTGGGGCTGGCTTTTGCAGGAGATCGCGTGCACGCTGCGCGCTCATCTCCTGCTTGTAGGCGGAGCATCTCCCAGCCGTGATTGCTGCTAGGAGACTATTAGACGGCCGTCTATTTAGTACGTACAGCGCTGCGATCTAAGGCAGCACAGTACAGGGGACAGCCGTGTCACTCGGCTGTCCCCTCCAGAGGGACAAAAGCGATCCACTGTGATAGGCTGAAGCCTATCACAGCCGGTCACGCTGATTGGCTGAGGGAGGGAGGGGGAAGAGGGAAAAAATATTGACAAAATAAAGACATAAATATTTATAAAAAAAAACAACAACATCTGGGGGCGATCAGATCCCACCAACAGAGAGCTCTGTTTGTGGGGAGAAAAGGGGTGTGGGGGGGAAGGGGGGGGGGGGGAGAAATCACTTGTCTGCTGAGTTGTGCGGCCCTGCAGCGAGCCCTTAAAGCTGCAGTGGCCATTTTTGTGAAAAATAGCCTGGTCTTTAGGGGGGTAAAGCCTGTGGTCCTGAAGAGGTTATTACTTATATAATGAGGGTATATTACTGTTATTTTTTCACACATTTGGTTTGTAATTATTGATATAGTACATATACAGAAAAACAAAATGGAAAAATACACCTTTAATTCCAAATAAAATTAACTTTTTATTTTTAAACTATAATGGCTGAAAACTGAGAAATGAATTTCTTATTCACTGTAAAATGCATATAAAATAAAATCATTCTTAGCAAAAAGTACCACCCAAAGAAAGGCTAGTTTGTCCCGCAAAAAAACAATATATATATATATATATATATATATAAAATGTTGGTGTGATAACTAGTGATAACATTATTGGCAAATGAATGGGAGGAGCATGATGTGAAAATTGCTGTGTTTTTTAAGGGAAAATAATCTATGGTATGGAAGTGGTTAAAGCAGACATTCATGGTCCATGGTCCTACTAGGGTTACTTTGCACTAGTAGCCCTCACTACAGCAAGATGTATTCTTCACATCACAATCACCTTCCCACAAGCCCTGAAACATAGAATGCCAGCAACAATGACAACTGCTGCTTCAGGAGACTCCACTATTCATATTCAGCTTTACCTTATCTTGTCTGAGGTTTGATGTGTCTGTGTAACCAAATTTTATAATCGCATTTCCTGTTTCTCTGGTCACATTGTTCTCAGGGGAGCCAGATGAATTAAGAATTGGCAGAGGTTAAGAAGAATCTCATTCTTTATTGGTGTAAATGGAATAGGGTCAGTTGTCATCCTCTATTACTCAGGAATGAACAGCTGAGTCGAGGCAGGTGGGATTCTTCCCCACAAAGTGCTTTAGCAGTGTGTTCTCTGCTCTAATTACCATCCATAACCACTAATGTAAACACACTACCAGCACTTATAGCAACTAGAGGTACTCAAAGCGGACCTGAACTCAGACCTTCCTCTCTGCTCTAAAAGATAAGCAACAGCATAATAACCTTTGAAGAAAAAAACATTTCTTTGTTACAGCTGATATAAATCCTGCAATAAATCTACAGTTTGTCTACTTCTTGTTTTCATGGAAGCAGACATATGTTAACTGTGCTTACAAATTAGCTGCTCTGCCATGGCAGAGGAAATTACTTAGCTGACACAGCTGAGTGATCAAATTACAACTTGTAATTAGTCACAGATAGGGGGGGGGGATTAGACAGGCTAAACTCTCTAAATACATACAGGGTGCATTTATCTATGTTTTTCTTCTGTCCTGTGCAAGAGATCAGGTCCACTTTAAAGACCTGGTAACTGGCATGGAATGACAAAGCCAGATGCTGGGTGTCATGTGGGTTCTGGGTGCGGGTACAGGGTGTCATGTGGGTTCTGGGTGCGGGTACAGGGTGTCATGTGGGTTCTGGTTGCTGGTACAGGGTGTCATGTGGGTTCTGGGTGCGGGTACAGGGTGCCATGTGGGTTCTGGGTGCGGGTACAGGGTGTCATGTGGGTTCTGGGTGCGGGTACAGGGTGTCATGTGGGTTCTGGGTGCGGGTACAGGGTGCCATGTGGGTTCTGGGTGCGGGTACAGGGTGCCATGTGGGTTCTGGGTGCGGGTACAGGGTGTCATGTGGGTTCTGGGTGCGGGTACAGGGTGCCATGTGGGTTCTGGGTGCGGGTACAGGGTGTCATGTGGGTTCTGGGTGCGGGTACAGGGTGCCATGTGGGTTCTGGGTGTGGGTACAGGGTGTCATGTGGGTTCTGGGTGCGGGTATAGGGTGTCATGTGGGTTCTGGGTGCAGGTATAGGGTGTCATGTGGGTTCTGGCTATGGGTGGATATCAAGTGTCATGCGGGTGTTGGTTGCAGGTACTTAGTGCCATGTGAGATCTGGGTGCGTGTACTGGATTTCATGTGGGTGCTGGGTGCAGGTACTGGGTGTAGCATGGGTGCGAATACTTGGTGCTATGCCTGTACTGGGTGCTGGCTATGGGTGGGCATTGGGTGTCACGTGAGTTTTAAATGCAGGTACTTTGGGTGTGGGTACCGGTTAAGTGGGTGCTTGGAGCAGATAGTGGGTGCCATGTGGAGGCTGTGTGCAGGTGTGAGTACTTGGTGCAATGTCAGGCCTGGGTACAGGTACTTGGCGTTATGTGAGTGTGAGTACTGAGTGCAATGTCAGGCCTGGGTGCAGGTACTTGGTGTTATGTGAGTGTGAGTACTGGGTGCAATGTCAGGCCTGGGTACAGATTCTTGGCGTTATGTGAGTGTGAGTACTGGGTGCAATGTCAGGCCTGGGTACAGATTCTTGGCGTTATGTGAGTGTGAGTACTGGGTGCAATGTCAGGCCTGGGTACAGATTCTTGGCGTTATGTGAGTGTGAGTACTGGGTGCAATGTCAGGCCTGGGTACAGGTACTTGGCGTTATGTGAGTGTGAGTACTTTGTGCCAGCTATGAGGGGAAGGGGTGTGGGTGAATGTTGGGAGATGTAGAGGTCAGTGTGGGTGCTGCAGGAAGGCAAATCAATGTCGGTGCTGGGGGAGGGAGAGGTCAGTTTAGGGGTTGGAGGAGGTCACTATGAGTGCTGTTGGGGACAGGAAGGGTGCCGTTGGGGGAGGGAAAGTTTAATGTGGGTGCTGGGGAGGGAGAAGTCAGTGTGGATGCTGAGGGAGGCAGGATCACTGCAGTGCTAATGCTGGGGAGGTAGAGGTCAGTATGGGTCCTAGGTGGAGGGAGAGGTCACTGTGTATGCAGGGGGAGGGAGAGGTCACTGCTGTCAGGGAGACATCTTACCTGCTCCCACACAGCTGCAGGGATGGTTACATTAGGATTCCTGTATGGGACCTCTTTACTCCAAAGTGTCCCACATGGGGAGGAGCTTCCTGCAGGTGGTGGACGAGGCTTCCCATGAATGTTTAACAGGCTAACTGCTACTGCCACCTTGCTGCCTACAGCTTCCCTGGCGTCCTAGGCTATGGCCTTTGTGGCTTTGCCTGAAATCCAGCCATGCTCGCGAGCCAACACCACATGTACATAGGAGTCAAACTGACACTGTGTGTGTGTTGGTTGTGTGTGTGTGTGTGTGTGTGGGGGGGGGGGGGTGGTTTTGGAGAGGTTAGGTTCAGTGCACACAAGACATTATAGCAGCTCAAATGCAGCTCCTTCTGCTGGCCACCTGATTTCTTTGGTAAGGTAACATGGGCAATGGCAGTCAGAAAAGGTACCAGACATGGAGACCCACCATGTCCTAGACATCTGCCTAAGTTGCATTCAGGATGATCCGGCTCTGCTGTAAATTGCTCCTGCGAATCTGCTGAGCGACTGCAGCTATGGTACTTCCGCTTTGCTGTACATCTGCAGAAAACCTATATGAAATCCTATGTTACTATATGACATACTAATACCTTCCCTGCAGGGTTTTGTGTTTAACTTTGGTACATCCTGCAGGGGAGTACTGTATATCCACATAATCCATTTACTAAGTTCAGGAGAAAAACGACTCCATGCATGTTGTTTATACAAGACGGACGATGGAGAACACTGAACAACATTTGGAATCCTGCAGACGGATGGATTAATATGTATAGCAAATATCTTGCTTCTTATATTGGAGTGTATGATTGTTTTACAGCCATGGTCAGATGAAGCAGAACTCGTGTCGCTTGCTGTCTGCATATCTGACCTTAATTAGAATTTGTACTATTAAATTTATCTTATTCTAGTGACAGAAATGTGACAGCTTTAGACAGCTGAGCTGATATAGAAGAACCTGAGTAGCATCTACTTGTCAGTGACATGCCATGCTGAGCGTAAAGGCTTTAGTTACAAGTCCCCATTAATTGGGCACATAATATCTCAGCCTTTGAACATCCCACAGAACTGTTGTCCATTTTGGCAGAACATTTCTTCTTTATTGATATTAATCATCAACAAGTTGTAACTTTCTGGAAACACGGGGAGCATTTTTAGAAGTAAATACTGCTAAACTTGAAGCTACGGCTTTCTCAAAGTACTGACTTACTTTTTTTTTCTAATATACAGGTACAGTACTACTGTCTTAATTTGTGTCAACAAATGAATTACTAGTTAGATGCTCCTAGATTGTCCTAGGTGTGCAATGTGCACACCTAGGACAATTGTCACCAATTCTTCATGCTGGTATACACGGTTTGTTTCTGCCGTGTGTTTCTCTTCTCGATCAATTTTGCCGCTCGATTCTGCAGTCGATTCTCTTATCTTCCGCTCGTTTTTCTTATCTTTTTCCATCCACTTCTATCAGAAATCGAGCGGCAGGAGAATCGAAAGGGAGATCGGACATGTCGGAAATTATCTATCGAACCATCTAATCACCTCAAAAACGAACCGTGTATTCCCCACCCTTTGTGGGTTACAGTTTAGGAATTACTGTTGTACGGACATCTTGCAAGCTGCCTGTTCCTTTCTATGGGGGAGGACAAGCAGTAAGTGCCCTACATAAGCAGAGTGGAGAGCATTGATGTGATGTCGGGGCACTTGGCACACTATACCCGATAAATGATTATTAGTGATTGATCATTTGGTGTTACACAAATCTAAGGCGGATCTGCTGCTTCACATTGGTAGAAAATGGTCATTATTATTGAAGGCAACAAAAGCAGTTCTTTGCTTTGACACTTCTAAAAATAACCCTAATCTGAAGCAAGGATATATACAGCTACTCGGAACCATGCAAGTTAGCATTCATTGGTCTGGTAAGCTTAATGTTTGGCCATGGGCGACTGGACACCATGTTGTGTTATTAAATAAGACCACAAATCCTGTTTGAAAACTTCATGGGTTTTTTTTTGTGTTGTTGTTTTTTTAAATGAAGTAAGCATAGAAGTTTCCACCCTTATAACAGTGTTTTAAAAAATACAGTTTCTTGGCTGTCATGCTGTCCATTGGCATTGTATTGTCTGAATCACACGCCAAGATCAACAATCCAGCCAATGATCCAGCCAATGATATCAGAACACGCATATTTATCCTAGATCATTGATTCAGGAAGGATTATGAGAATGGTTTAAATGGTAAGTGACACAAATTTGGTCGAGTGGTATTTTTTACTTGTCAGTAGTGTTGCCCATGGAGAAACATGCCATCAGTTTGATTTGCCGATAAATTTGTAAGGTTGATTTGCTGTGCTCACTTTTTTCTTTAGCACATGGTTATGATCAGCAAGAGCTGAGCCTATTAGCTGATCAAACTGATCACTGTGGGTTCTGCTACACAAGAGCAACGCTAGATTACCATCTTTATTGAGACCCAGGTCTGTGGAGTCGGAGCAATTTTTGGGTACCTGGAGTCAGGGCCAGTGGTTTTATAAACTGAGGAGTTGGAATCCAATGATTTTTGTACCCACTCCATAGCCCTGCAAGGGCTGTGGAGTCAGAGCATTTTTGACACCTGGAGTCTGAGAAGTCGGAGTCAGATGATTTTTGTACCGACTCCACAGCCCTGGTGAGGACCGTCCATAAATTTCACACTTCAGGTTTCCTTAAGGAAAAGAGTGTCCCAGATTTGTACTCCAGAGGCTTCCCCTGTATTTGACCACTGGGCTTTTCCAGCACTGTCCCCTTCACAAATGCACAGGCCCACCTGTGCTTGGGAGGAAAAAGCAGTCCATGCTACTGCACATGCGCATTCGCAAAAGATCAGCACCTGCGAAGTAGCACGGCCCTGACTGAGATCAGCTATTTCTGCCAAAGCTCGAGCAGGGGAAGCCTTTGAGGGTCCAGAAGCTTACCTCTCCCCAGTTAATTATCTCATTTTTCTTTCCATCAGCCTCAAAAGTTTCTTTAAGAGGATTAGTGCACTAAAAACTTACACTTAGATGCCCATGAATGATACATTCTTATTTGTATAATCTTACCTCATCTGTTTATTAGGAGAGACTATTTAAAGGATTCGTTCAAAGTATATACACTCAGTTTACTCTTATGCTATGTAGATTTGGTAAGCTTGTACAATCTAGACTGTATCGTTAATGGGTACCTTGAGACACATAACATTTATATCGTGCTTTTCTCCTGGCCGATTTAAAGCACCAGAGCTACAGCCACTAGGGCACACTCTATAGGCAGTAGCAGTGGAGTCTTGCCCAAGGTCACCTATTGAATAGGTGCTGGCTTACTGAACAGGAGCCAAGATTTGAACCCTGTTCTCCTGTATCAGAGGCAGAGCCTTTAACCAGTACACTCTCCTGCTTACCTTAAGGGTTGAAGGATTTACCCACTCATTCCATTTGAAAGGTCTCACTGCTGTAGCTCTGGCCCTGCTTAACCCACCCATGAAGTTTTCATGAAGTGGAAGTAGAGACTCTCATACTGGCAGAGATACCAGGGGAGACCTCAGAACTCCCCACCCAATTTAATGTCCGATAGAAGAAAGTAACGATTCTAATAAGCAACATCTAATAAGAGCAAAAATATCTATTGTGGGTAAATTGATGCTCTCGTAAAGCATACTACTTATTTGCTTCACTGGCGATCATATAACTAGGAAAAAAAGAAGCAGTCCTAGAAGCTCAACTGCTATAATATGTAAAGCCAGGGAGTCAACCAGTCCACACCCGGATCCCTCAAGGTGCAACAATCCACAGCAATAGAAGAAAAAGGCTGGGTCTCTACCTGGATAAATGCAATTATAGCACTATTTTATTGCACCATAGTGACAAAACAACACAACGTTTTGTTTTGTCGCTATGGTGCAATAAAATAGTGCTATAATTGCATTTATCCAGGTAGAGACCCAGTCTTTTTCTTCTATAGCTGTGTATCATATAACTAGGCACAAAGGCACGACCTAGAAGCGCCAGTTTGGAGAAGCGGCTGATAAACCCTAGCCTGCACCTCATGCCCACCTCATGCACAAGAATAAGACCTGGAGATGCTCTCGCAATGCTCTCGCAATCAGCTGATTCAGTGCTTGGATGTTTATGTTTAAAGAGAATCCGAGGTGGGGTTCTTCCATCGCAATCCATATACAGAGGCTGGGTCTGTCTATAGAGCCCAGCCTCTGTTGCTAGTTCGTTTCCTCCAAAGCCCCCCCTGTGCGCTGTCAGACCCCATAAAACACAGCCACGCTGGCGACACGCAGCGTGTCGCAGCCGGCTGTGTTTAGCTCACTACTGTCAGTCTCGCCGCTCCCCCGCCTCCTCAATCGCTCCGCTCTCTTTAAAGAGGAACTCCAGCGAAAATAATGTAATAAAAAAGTGCTTCATTTTTACAGTAATTATGTATAAAGGATTTAGTCTGTGTTTGCCCATTGTAAGATCTTTCTTCTCCCTAATTTGCATTCTGACCTTTATCACATGGTGACATTTTTACTGCTGGCAAATGATGTCAGTGGAAGTAGCCGCTGCTTCCTTTTTTGGCAGTTGGAAACAGATGTAAACAGCTATTTCCCACAATGCAACGAGGTTCACAGACAGGAAACTGCCAGGAACACGGTCCTCAGAGTTTCTTGTGGGAGAGGTTTCACCACAATATCAGACATGCAGTGCCCCCTGACGATCCGTTTGTGAAAAGGAATAGATTTCTCATGTAAATGGGGGTATCTGCTACTGATTGGGATGTAGTTCAATTCTTGGTCGGAGTTTCTCTTTAAATTCATCCCTGTGTGTGGCACTGCACATAATGAACCTGTTAAGAAAGCAATAGTTGTCACTGCTGACTTTCCTCTTAGTTCAGCGCTGCATAATATGTTGGCGCTTTATAAATACAATAAATAAATAGGTTGCCAATTTCACGCTTTGCCATGCTTAAAGGACCACTATTGCAATTTTAAAAAAAAGTAAAATTTAAAATGCATATGTATAAATGTACATTTTTCCCAGAGTAAAATACACTAGTAATTTATTTTTTTCCTGCATCACTATCACTTCCAGTAAGTACATTGTAAAGAAGTTGACAGAACTGTCAGGTTTTGGACCATTCTATTGCCTCATGAAGGATTCTGATTCTCATGGTTTTGTTTTCAAAAGCTCCCACTGAATAGAAGTTACACAGTCCAACTGCCAAAATAGTACACAAGCGAATAAGGGAGGCTGGCTGACATCTTTATCATATAGATCCATTCCACTAAGTGCTTTTGCAAAGAATAAAGGAAATAATGAGAATCCCCCATGAGGAGATAGACTAGTTAAAAACCTGTCAGATTTTTAGTACTTTATGTAAGTGCCAGTGACATAGGGAAAAAAAAGTAGTTTATAGTGCACTTTACCCTGGGAAAAAAATGCATTACATATAATTATGTGTACACATTTAAATTGTAAAATTTTTCCACAATAGGGGCCATTTAAGGTGAATACACACATGCAATTTTTATTGGCCGGTTTACCACTTCCATGTAGTATAAGAGCTTACCTACACAATCTATTCACGGTATTCAAAATCTCTAAGCCCCAATACTAAATGGAGGTGGTAACATTGGTCAGGGACTAGCCAATCAAAATTGGATGTGTAAATACCCCCTTAGCCTGTGGCTGCACTACATAACAAGTGACTTGCCAGAAACAAGCACACCGGGTCATATTGTCTGAATCCACTGCTAGAGAACTAGCCGTGTTCAGAGTGATGACAGTCAAGTGACTAGTGTTTTGCTTCTACAAGCAATGACAAGACCTGTGATTCTGTCTTGACGGGTTTTCTTTAATAATTGATCACAATGAGAAAACATATCTAGGTTTCTTTCAATAAAACTTTATTACTTTGACAGTATGGAATACAGAAAGACAATAAATTAACCACACTACTATCAGAGGCTCCAGCTACACCTTAGGCGAGTGGGACCTCTGGCAGTGAATGATGCAGTGTTCTTTGGTATGTTGGCCCACAACTTTGGGCGGAGAAATGAAGAGAAACTTTGCAGCCACCATTTTATCAAAGGGTATTTTATTGTCATGTCTTTTTGTTTTACAGTAATCCATGTTACACAGATGAGAGTGATGGCAATCTCCGCCAGCTTCGCCAGGGTGATCCCTCCTGTTTGATCTTTTGGCTTCCTTTAAATAATACCAGGACTCATGGAAAGAAATGTCCCAATGATTTAAAATAAAAAAAAATGGTGAGTGTATTGTACAGTATATATCCATAAGGTTGGCAATAACCAGTTGCTGGTCTTTGTACAGTTTCCATGCCTCCAGGTCTTCTGAGACATATGTAGATGACGCTAAAAGAGACAGAAAAGCAGAACATCAGTTACGTTAGAAAATTATAACAGTATGTTAAAACAATAATGGTGTAAAGAATCCGGGAACCTATGGAAACTAATTGATTGTCATTAGCGAGGTCGAAGCTGTAACTGTGACAGATGCCTTCCAAATGGCTACTGCAGGGTACCATATTAGCACGCTATAAGCATATTCATTTTTGGCCAATATTTATCAGTTGACCAAATTATCAGTTGCCTGGCAGTCAGCAGTGTCTGAATCACACACTTGAAACAAACACGAATATAGTCAAGTCAAAACACCTGATCTGCATGCTTGTTCAAGGTTTATGGGGCCCTTTTCCACTAGCAATCGCTAGCGTTCACGCTGAACGCTAGCGATTGCTGAATCGCAATTACCGCCGATTCCCCGACGTTCGCGGCCGCGATTTTGCTATGCTATGCACTGCATAGCAAAATCGCGGCAAAAGTCGCTCCGCGGCGCGATCGCGATCAAGTAAAAAACGAATCGCGGTAGTGGAAATTACCTACCGCGATTCCTATGTTAAAAAGCAAATCGTAGCGATTGTAAAATCGCTAGCGGTTTGCGTTTTTGCGATTCAGCCAGCGCAAACGCGCTGGTGGAAAAGGGCCAAAGTATTAGATGTAGAGGCTAAACAGGACAGTCAAATAGTCAATTTGGATTGCTTAAAAGGAATTAAATATATCACCCTCCATATCCCTATTACTTCAGGTTAACTCTATTATGGTATTTATTTCTCCATCAAAGGTTTAGAATGTGAAGGGGTTTTTTTTTGGGGGGGGGGGGGAGGGGGGAGGATTACTCCTGTATTGGTTGTTTATAAGTTCTAAAATAATTTTAAAATATTAGTTAAAAATAACAAAAATAAAAATGTATCAAATGCTGCAAATACAAATTTAATTTTCTGGGTTCTACCTGCTTTTTGTCTGGCAAGCTTTGCAAGTCCATGAAAGGCTTCATTTTACTGCTGTATAGAAGAATTAACTTGCATGTATATATGATCTTTCTAATAGATTTCATACATGACTAGTATTACTTTTATGGTAATGCAAATGAACGCAAGGAAGGACTAAGAGAACACAGGTAAGGTTTAAGCTAGTTAGACTACTTGCGGATTAGTGGTGTCTTTAAATAAGAATACATTTAAAACAATTGTATTGTATATAAGTTGTTTATAGTGATCATAGCCACAAATACTGTTATACCTTGGCATTGTCCATGATATTACATACAGGGATGGTCGTAGTCAGCCAACTTCGCTACGATGGAAATACGCGTAGTTTTACGCAATTACGCTTCGCCAAACTACGGCTTCGAAAACAAATATTCGCTTCGTATGCATTTCGTAGAATACGCGTTAAAATACGCAATTACGCGTAGTGGGAAGCGTAGTGTATGCGGATACTTATGCCCGTATGCAGAAAATTGTACGCATTAATTTCTTTAGAAAGGCATATACTGGTAACCCTTCTATGCGTACATTCCCCTTTCCAATGCGTAAATTTGTATGCATACAATCACATGCGGAAAATTAGCCGCGAGTAACGCATTCGTAGTTCACTACGCAATACACATGTTAACTACGCATAGTGGGCGTAATCTACGCGTAGCGGTACTTCGCTACGCGTAAATTCGTAAGCGTAGGTTTGAAACTTCGCCTATGAACTACGATGCGTAGATGTGAACTACGATGCGTAAATTCGCACTGGCGTAGTTTCTGCTCATCCCTGATTACATACTGTATTCACATACATATTATTACACTTTAATATATTTGTTTAACATATAGGTGATTTGAAGCTTGTGTGGCTAAATGTCTACATAAGCTTGAGAGTTTTTAGGCATTGGAATCATGCATTAAACTGAACAATTTTGACACTGATTTTTTTTTCTCTTATATCTTAACTTATGTTATATAGCTGAATTCTGGTAGAAATTAGATTGATCACTTGACCCAGTGATGTTCTCAGTAAAGAATGATTTGATTGTTAATTAAAAGACAAGTAAGAAAGGATCAACTTACTTTAGAGGTTTTAGACGGACATGATGTGCTTCACAAAGGCTGAAAATGAGAATAAAAAATAAATATTGTGATATCAAGTAGCGATGTGCCATATAATAAATCTTGATTTTGTCTCATGGTGTCTAAGCCACCATCAATGGAAATCAATCCATTTTAGATGTACCTTCATAGTTGATGCAGCCGTTGGAGTCTTCCTGTCCTGCCAGAAGAGCTTCTACTTCCTCCTCCCTCATCTTCTCACCTGTTGAGGTATTAATGGGGACTTGTTAGAATTCAGCTATCATTGCTTAGCACCTGCAGTCAATAGTCCATGTGAATTTCCCTTACCCAGTGTGGCCAAGACGTGACGGAGCTCAGCACCCATAACTGTGCCGTTGCCTTCCTTGTCAAAGACACGCAGACCCTCAACAAAGTCCTCAAAGCTGCCCTGGTCCTTGTTGTTTGCAACGGCCTGGAGCATGGGCAGGAACTGGTCAAACTCAATCTTCTTGGCATTCATCTCTGCAAAGAAATTAGCACAAGATGCCCAGCATAAGTTTACTGAAAAGACCTAAAGAATACAGTGATTCATATACTTCATGTAGCTATGGGCAGAAAAAAATACGTCAGTGAATAAAATAATGCAAGCTCCCCTCCACCCTGGCAAGCTAAATTCTGACATGTCTATTGATATCTTTGTCTGACATCACTACTTGCTGCTCTCTCCATGCACTATGACAAGGCAGAGATAGCAGCCACAGTTTCTATTTGTAGGTATTACTTTCTTATGCATTGCAGTAAGTGGGGCTATGTCTGGAAACAGAGGCTAAAACAGAAATGATGTTCTCTAGAGTACCCAAGGAGCTCGGGGTGACCCAGAACCACTAAGAAAGTATAGGGGACTAAAAGAGACTGAAAAGCCTTTCTACTAAAAAGCAACACTCAGTGTATTTTGCCGTCTTAAAACATATTTGCGATAATTCAGCTTTAAGTGAGCACCTGTGGTTAACAACAATGTATCACTACTGAATATGCAAAGCATCTCTTTATGCCCCTCAAACCAGAACAAGCCTATAGCTTATACATTATACAGAGCCACATCAACCCAATGTTCTCCACTGCTCTCCTACCTTAGTAAATCAACTTTATGTGTTTCCAACTTTCAAAAAATTGGGCGGCAGCCTCTAATCTTCAAGACTAAACTATATCTTTGAAATTACAGTCAAAAATATGTTCCGTTATCCTAGGTGACTGCTTTGTAAACACCTACATCTTGAGATGACTCAGTAACCCTTCTGAGTGGTCCCCACAAGGCCACACTTACCCTCTGGAGTTGGGTTGCCCAGGACTTTCTTGACCTCAGCATTTGTGGGGTTCTGTCCAAGAGCTCTCATGACATCAGCAACCTGGGCATAGGAGATCTTGCTGTCACCTGTCCTGTCAAAGAGCAGGAAAGCTTCTTTGAAGTCTGTAGGGAAAGAAAACAAAAGAATGAGTATGATTTTAGCAATGCCCAACCCTAAAATGTGTGAAACGGTTAAAGGTAACCTGAAGTGAGAGGGATGTGGAGGCTGACATATTTATTTAACTTTAAACAATACCAGTTGACTGGCAGTCCTGCTGATCCTCTGCCTTTAATATGTTGATACAGATCAGATGTTTCTGAGCTAAAAGATTAGCTGCATACTTGTTCCAGGTGTGTGTTTCAGACACTACTGCTGCAATAAAAACTGGGGACACCAGGCATCTAGTACTGCTAAAAAGGAAACAAACATGGCTGCCTCCATATATGTCTCACTTCAGGTTCCCTTTAAGTGACTTATGATATCATGTGACCAAAATTGGTGTGATGGGATCAGCCACAAACAACTTCAGTAAACTTTTTGTTGGTACAAAAATAATTGAATCAAAAAGGAACAAGGGAAAACAATTGACAGAAATCTTCTGATGGAAGATAAAATCTAATGGACTTCTATGGATTGCTGCTTAACATTGCTCTTCAATTTATAGTCCAGTATAGTGCTACTAACAGTGTGTTTTCAGAGTTCCAATGGCAATAGCACTTTATCTAGTAATTACGGTACATGATGTTCAAGTATTCTCTGTGGGTCTGCAGCGATCTGGAAACCATGTGGGCACTGACTAGATGGGAGCATCATGTCACTGAGGGGGTGATGTATTCAGAAATGCCTCTGTGCTCTGTACAGAGCGGGTCTGGGGCCTAGAGAGGGATCAGGGGCCTGTTTGATGCCAGCCCCCACCAAATCTTCCCAAAAAAGACAGATGGTCATGAAAGGTGGGCCCAAAGTTGTTACTTGCCTAAGGCCAGATCAATCTATGTCTTGCACTTATATATTTAATGTACTGCTATTATCCTGCAAGGTATTATATACCAAAGGATAGTCGAATAATAAAATGAATGTCACACAGCAAGAAATAAAAAGTGATTGACCATACTTGTGTTTTCTTGGAGGCTGCAGGATTATTATTCCTAGCAATTACTATACCCTCTGTGGCTGTAGGGCAGCCATTCCTAATATACCTCTGGAAGGTGATTTACTATATATGATCAAGTGATCATTTACTCTGATCAAAATCCAACAATGTGCACAGCAACAGAAAATAAAGCTATTTTTGGGCATGAGGTTAAAGATTTGGAGTGACTGCAGATTCCTTTTGCCACCTTTGGCAGATTATTCCACTTATAAAAAAAAATAAAGGTAACTCAAGGCATGGTTGAGAGGAAGAAAGCGACAGCACGTGGAAGACACGCCTAGTCGCCAAGAGGAAATTTGCGGTCCTTCGTCTCCTATCCTGCCTGGGACACTTGAAACTTGGTTATTTTGAGTAACACATGGTGTTTCCAAATCGAGTCAGAGATGATTTTACAGGCAGACTGTAAAAAGCTGCTAATGTTAGCGAGAGGTCAGCCTTGGTGTAACAGGATACCCTCCCTATTCCCTGCTGTAATCCCAGAGATGCCCAACCCTGTAACCCCCTCAGTGCCATAGCGGGCAATAATTAACGTGCTTAACATGAGCACCTGTTGCTAAAGAACATTTTGACGCTGTCAGCGTTTCTTTTCACAAGTACAAAACAACCCACCATGATCCGCACCTGGCCAGCTTATGTCCAAAGAGCCCTAAATGTTACAGCAGTCTGGTGCCAGTTATCTCCAGGGTGGCATTCTGCCTATGGAAAGGAGGCTGCTACTATAAGTGCAAACTATATTTAAACACCATGAAGCAAAACACAACCAATGAACATTATTACATATGTGGGGCTTGCAGACTATGTGACAGTTCTCTTGAGTCGAACCTAAAGGTTTATATTTCCTAAGAGGCTAGGGACCATAAGCAATTCCCTTTTCCTCCTGAGTTTTTTCCTAAGTGATATTTTTATACCTTGGCAATAAAATACCCTTTGAACTACCAGAAAGCAAGAAAATACTTAACATAATTTTGATAATCCTTTTTTACCTACTATTGGTACCTTTTCAATTGCAAAGTGCTGAAAAGTTGTGTTAAAGAGAATTGAAAAATTATCTCGTAGGAGAAAAAGTTAATTGCATAGGGGCCTGGTTGTGAAGCTGTAGGCTAAAGCTGCTGCAGAAGCTCTTGGTGAATGAACATTCTCAGAGTTACTACAGCAACATATTTAGTTCATTTTTATATGACATTCAATTAACTACTGATTGCATTAAATACTCTTATAATTATTCCTTTCCAGTGTTTTCTATTTTATTTTAGAAAATGTCAAACAGTTGAGGGGTGCTTATCAAAACCATTGCATAATGTAAGATAGAAGCATTACATAACAGAGGAGAGTGCTGCTAATTGATGGAAGGAATGATGACAGCCGGGCCAAAGCTTACTAGTGACCCCAGAATACCCTCTGTGACTCAGGCCACCATGATGCCACCAGCTATCTATGGTCTTCTACTTCAGTTCATGTTAACTGACCAAACTTGGAAGGCAAGTGCTGAGGCCATACTCCCTACGCTGACATACTCTATAGGCTTCTAGGAGTCACTTATATTTCTGGCTTATGTCATGATTGCAAGGTGAGTAAATAAGACCTGACATTAGGATGCCTATAGCCACACTCTGATGTTTATATTTTTACATGCAAGCTAATGTAATGGGCATTGTGAAATGACAATGGATACTAAGCTGCTCAGTGTAATAGTCTCACAAGGCATGCTGGGATGCCACCTTGAAATTACTTCACTAGTTCAGCCATTGCATATTTAGGCCCAGGTTCAATTCACTTTTTCTCCTGAGTTGTCTCCTGGGAGATCATTTTCATATTCTCTTTAAATCACTTCTAAGCATTTTATAATTGAAAAAGTACCTAAAAGTTGGTGAAAAAGTGCTATCAAAGCTATTTTGAGTATTTTCTTTCTTGCTGGTGGTTTAAAGGCATTTTACGACAAAGCATGGAAATATCACCTAAGAGAAAACTCAGAAGAAACGTGAATTGCATATGGGCCATTGGCTCTTGTTCAATTCACCTTTTTCTCCTAAGTTTTCTCCTAGATGATTTTTCACACCTCTTCAATAAAATGTATTTTCAGCCACCAGCAAGTAAAAAAAAGAAAAGAAAAAATTGCCAACACCGTTTCACCTACTTTTTAGCACTTTTTCAATTACAGAGTACTGAAAAGTTATTTTAAACAGAAGATGAAAGTATTTCCTGGGAGAAAACTGAAGATAAAAGGAGGATTGAATACAGGCTATTATGAAATATTAAAAAAACAAAACAACAAAAAAGGAACAATGGATTTTAACCATATCAATGGCCTGTTTTATTGAGGTATCTGCAGAAAACCTCAAAGATCCCAATAAGGATATTATACATCATTCAGCAAAATATTACTGAATTGATCTACAACTGTCTATTGTATGATTAGGATTAACCACTTAACCTGTGTCATATCAGATCATAGTGAGCGTTTACGACAGGTGCATGAATTAGTGGTTGTGTGACTGTAGCATCAATATTTTAAAAGAGTTTTTTTGTGGAAGTGCGCAAGACATCCATCACACAGCTGCTAATTTACTAAGCTTTCAACCGCCCCTCACTATATTCCAATATAACCCAATGACTGCAATCTTTAACCACCTAATAACAAATACATTTTAAACCCCATCTTGTTTTGGACCACATGTGATAGTCTCACTGGGAGGTCTCAGGGATCATTGGACACACTTTAGTAAACCAGACCCTTATGCTGGTAACACACAATGCAGTTTCTGACAGAAAGCTGTATCATGTGTACATGTCCAAACCGCTCAATAAATGGATCGATTTTCAGATAACGCCTCAAAATCTATCCTTTTATCAATCAGAAACAGATTGGAAATGTCAGAAACAATCGTCCGATTCCCGTCAATCGGATGGGAAATTGCATCATGTGTTCCCAGCATAAGTGTGCAAATAAAATGAACACTATCCTGCAGTAAAACAAAGCCTTTGAAGGACAGCCATGTGTCAGGCTATGACATAAGTGTATTTAGGCTGCAGCGCTAGTAGCATTGACTTTAGTATCAGTAAATGACTGACTGAATAAGGCATGCTGTGAGGAGAAGTGATCTATACTTGTGTTGACTTAAGACATCCCCAGTATCTGTACATAATGGGATGTGTGACATTAACACTGGTTCACATCACTTCACTACACCACATGCTTCCTTCAATATCTCAGGCCAAGAAGCTATGGCCATCTACCGTACAGGATTTTCACTAAAACTGCCAACTCACCCAGGTCACAGCTATTATTAAACATGGCACATATGTATGAATATGTGAATGAATCACCATTAAAGTATACTATTCTTATCATTTCCATAAATACTCGTTTCCCCTCATGCTAATCCTAAAGCCTTTCTCTCAACTTACCTTCCTGTTGATCCTGAGAGAAGTCGATCTGTCAAGAGAAAACCAGCCACAAACACTAGAGTTAAAGGCCTGCTCTTATCTGACATCCACAGCTTTCTGAGGTCCACAACACCAGTCCATGCACACAGGACCCTCAGGAAGCTGACAACCCAACAAGGCCAGCAATGAAGGATATGCCTGAATGCTACATTCTCATTTGTTAATCATTCCTTTTTCTGTGATTATAATTGGCCAGTGTAATTTATCCTGTCAGAGATGAAAGTCCACATAGGCGCAGTAGGCATTACTTCACTTCCAGCTTAATCTCACTTACCAGCAACCTCATCTGCAGAGAAAGACTGCAAGGGAAAAGAAGAGAGACAAGAACTAGTATGGTTGCATATGCATTGACAGACTTAAAACTACAGCAATGTATGTGCCTATCCTAGCCTTAGTATTTAAAGAATGTCTTCTCCATGTGTGAGTTACAGTTATGATTTAGCATAGTATATGTGCAAAGCTACTGGCTTCCATTGAAAAGCATTACACACAAACAATGGCTCATTCCCAGAATCCTCTGCAGCAATATGAGCTAAAGGAAGATTAGCAATGTGTCTTTGTAAAACTAGGTACTTGGGCATTAGCCAAATATTCTAGTAAAAGTTCCACAATAACTTATAATATAAAGGAAAATTAATATTACACTACAAAAGTGATGGAGACTTATTATGAGATCATCATTGATTTATAAGTCAAAAATAAAGACTTGTTGCTTTCCATTAAAAAATATCCACTGTTGTCGAAGGGTTATTCTTGACTAGCAATGCAATGTTAAATCATTGCCATGAACATTGGGGAATGACAAGTTTTTCTTCTTTCGATTTGAGAGAAGCCTTTAGTATACTGTTGCATAACAGTAAGGCAAGAAGTATAGTATTCCAAATTGAAGATCTTCAAATGTTTGCAGATCCCTAGCTAAAGCTATAAGAAAAAGCTAATGTTGTACTAGCAAAACGTGCTATGACACCCACCATGTTGAGCTTGGTACTGGGCGAAGAGCAGGGAGCCGAGACGGTGTCCTGAGGAGGGCTTGAGCGTGTGGTCCTTCTGCCTCGACCATGCTCTTCTTATTTATCTGGGGGCAGTGACATGACTGGCCAGCTCAGATGTCACAGGGGGTGGTGGCTCCACCTCCTGGTGAGTTTTTGGCTTTCTTAGGGCAAAGGGAAAGGAGGGATCTCTTTCCAGTGACACCAATTTGGAGTGCTATTTTTAGTAGGAAGCCTCTTTGACACGCTTTCATGAGTTTAAAAGCGGTCAGCAGTTTTTCTACGAGAAGGAGGAGATTTGCATTGGCTGGAGTTGTCAGTTTTGGGCTGTTAGTATTTTTTTTTTCACGGGAATACTTAGCTATTCCTTCATTAGATCTTACAACTGTGTAAATAAAGGCCTGGGTCTAAAAATACGCCACACACTGCCTGTAAATTCCCATCAATAATACCCTGTCTTGCCTACAGTACAGATACACAAAACAACATTCCGCTCTAATCTTTACGGAAACATGATAATTATATAGTTAAACATTTTCCTTCCCTTTCTAAATCTTTAATATGCAGGAATACTGGAAACACTAATAAGCCTTTTAAGGTAAACTTGTCATTAGAGATATATGGAGGCTACCATTGTAAACCTGTTACTGAAATTGTTACTTTCCTGGTTATAATGCTAATTTACCAACTGGAATACTCTTTTAAGGCTGACATACACTATTAGACCCTAAATGATTGATATTTGTCTGAAATCAATTATACTAGTATTTACCACTTTGTACCACTCGGTATTGTATAAATTAATCTGACCAGACATCACCAGGTGCAGTCATGTCAAGCTGCAAAAAATAGCTCTAGCCCCTTTGTTTACTATATTTGGAGAAATCAGTGCTTTGTCGTATATGTATGTAGAAGGCCG
The DNA here is from genome assembly GCF_040937935.1 of Hyperolius riggenbachi. NCBI lineage: Eukaryota > Metazoa > Chordata > Amphibia > Anura > Hyperoliidae > Hyperolius > Hyperolius riggenbachi. The sequence goes on along the minus strand of NC_090652.1, from coordinate 235,316,798 downwards.
AGGATCTGTAAGCAGACTGGTGCCTCTCATGTCCTGTGTATAGTATAATAGAAAAGGAACTAAGCTGCTAGATTTGGTGATTTCTTCCTTTGACATTAAGGAAATTATTATAATTTCCTCAGAAGACGGAGTTACACTTTAACCCTGCAGGATGCCTCTTAGCTGCCTGGGCTTAAGGAGGTGTCTGAAATGTTGTCTTTGTGTGTGGCGACATCTAGCGACCATACGCCACAGATAGCTGCGTTACAACAAAGCCAGTGGTCTTAAGGGATTTGTTGAGTAATCACTGGAATTTGTCAGGGATAACCATTGACAAAGTCTGTTTGTAATTCCGTATATATTTTTCTTCAGTTACAGCACCCGCCCCATACATACACACTTATGGGCGTTTGCCATCACAAATATCTTTCATGGATATCGGTAATCGCTCATCCCCTGTGAAGTTACAGGAGTAATTTATAGATTTCTATATGGGTATTAAAACACGACCTCAGAGGAAAAATATTTATGTTTTGGATAATATAGAATAGAGTAAAGGTGGCCACTAACAAAACAATTTTCTACACGATCGTATTAACAATCGGAAATGATTGTTTGGGAACACTAATGGACAAAAAAATCTCCTAACCAATCCGATCAGATTAATCTGACCGAATTGGTTAGAAATTTTGTCCATTAGTGGTCCCAAATGATCATTTCCGATCGTTCATATGAAGAATCTTTCGTAAATTATAATTTGGCAAACTGTATTGTTAGTAGCCACCTTTAGAATTTTGCTTAGGATTTTACTGTTGCTATCTCTGCTTCTGTTAAAAGGATTTACCAACTTCTTGTTGAACGGGAAGTTAGGGAAGTTTCCACAGATGGGGACACAGACAGCAATAACAACCCAGAGACATTCTAACCACTTTCCACACCATCCTAAACTAAAATAAATGTTCTCTTTTAGGCTTAAACTGTATCTGTACTGTGGATACCAGGCAGCACAGGGGCGTAGTGGTTAGCACTCTCGCCTTGCAGTGCTGGGTCTCCGGGTTTGAATCTCAGCCAGGGTGCTATCTGCACAGAGTTTGTATGTTCTCCCCATGTCTGTGTGGGTTTCCTCCTGGTACTCCAGTTTCCTCACACATCCCAAAAACATACATATAGGTAAATTGGCTTCCCCCTAAATTGGCCCTAGACTATGATACATACACTACACGATACATACATAGGCATATGACTACGGTAGGGATTAGATTGCAACCCTCTCTGACATACTTGGAAATCCTTCAGTAGATTAGGCCCAAAATTTCTTGAGAAATTAGAACCAGCATGACAAATCGAGACTATGCAATGGAGCCTCCATCTCTGACCACATACAGATACTTAATCTTATGAATAACATCCATATGTCCTTCAGGGTTATCTCATGGTGGAAATGGAATCATTGAAAAAACACTAGGATTGGCTGCAGCTTTGTCAAAGTTATGCTCTTGTTAAGTCACAGAAATTTATGGGTAAGCTAGACTGGTGCTGAACCAAACTCTTTACAGTTATATATGACTGAACTAACAATTATTTATCACTGCTACCTTCTACTTTTTTTTAAGACTGATAGGTCAAGGCTGGAAAAAAAGTATTTGTTTAGCTGAATATTGATGTTGCCCTTTTTTTTACTCAACAGACTGAATTTGCAAGCTTTCTAAAAGTGCCCATACACACAATGATATTCTCATTTGATTGCCTGCAGATTTGATCACTCTGATTGAAATGGAAGGGAATCGATTCTTTTAAATATTCAATGACCAAAAATCAGTTGAGTATTGATCAGCCAGGACAAAAAATCTAGGTCAATGGAGGCATGGAGCGCGGCAGAACTGGCAGTAGGTCGATGGTCCATATCGTTGTGCGGCATTGAATAGTGCAATGCTGCGGTTCACTGATAGACTCTATTAAACGTCGATGTGCTGTGCATAGTAGGTATCGATTCCTTTTAGAAAGGAATTGATTGTTCTGGAACATTGGGTAGAAATCTATAGGTGCATGGCCATCTTTAGGCTTTTAGGTGTCTTTGTCAGACATGAAACCTGACCTGACAAAGACACCTTAAGGGTTTGAAAATCCTGCCCTGTTAGTCTGTTGAGGTGCACAACAGAAAGTGTTGAATACAGATAGCCACTGGTAGAAAGGTGCTCAATACTAGTGGCTATTTGTCTTTCAGTGCTTTTACTGGCCTGAGGAAGCGGGCTTAGACCCGTGAAACTCTTTGACTGTGCATAATAAATCCTTTTGGGTTAGCTGACTGTCGTCATTGAGGTAAGCCACCTCTTCTTTCAACATTTTATTTGTTTTTAATAAAATTTTATTCATAGCTGGGCGCCTCTTTACTCTTATTGTGTGCATCTTAACCCCATCCCACCAAAGTTGGAGGTGACGCCATTGTAGCATTCTGTTGTTGCTTTTTAACCTAAGGGAGCAACCATGTCAAGTCCCTCTAGGAGTGGACACCCCGAGTGGAGTCAGGTTCATTGTCTCCACCTGTCTCAAGTGGTTGGTCACCCCTATTGCAACCTACCTTCACCTTTGTGAGTAGCCTTTTTTGACTTATATATATCATCCATTAACTAATAACGTGCTGCACTATTTGGGCTATCATTGTCTCTGTGTCTTTTTTTCTTAGGTTGTCAAGACAGCCCACCTTTCCACAGTGTGTGGAGGTATCCAATAAGTGGTAAAATCCTTAAAGGGATACTGTAGGGGGGTCAGGGGAAAATGAGTTGAACTTACCCGGGGCTTCTAACGGTCCCCCGCAGACATCCTGTGTTGGCGCAGCCACTCCCCAATGCTCCGGCCCCGCCTCCGGTTCACTTCTGGAATTTCAAACTTTAAAGTCTGAAAACCACTGCGCCTGCGTTGCCGTGTCCTCTATCCCGCTGATGTCACCAAGAGCGCACAGCGCAGGCCCAGTATGGTCTGTGTCTGCGCAGTACACTCCTGGTGACATCAGCGGGAGTGAGGACATGGCAACGCAGGCGCAGTGGTTTTCTGACTTTAAAGTCAGACATTCCAGAAGTGAACCGGAGGCGGGGCTGGAGCATCGGTGAGTGGCTGCGCCAACACAGGATATCTGCGGGGGACCATTAGAAGCCCCGGGTAAGTTCAACTCATTTCCCCCCGACCCCCCTACAGTATCCCTTTAAGATCCTTAATTTTAAAGTGTTTGCTAATGAAATAACGCAAAAAACTTAACACATAATAGGAGGAATAGAAGTACAGTACTGATCAAAATCAGTGCCAAAAAGAAGTGAAGGGCAAAATCTATGACATGAACATTTTGTTAGTTTTTTTTCCCCTTAAAGTGGAGCTGCAGTAAACCTTTTTAGTTTTGAGTGGAGAAATAAAGCATTAGAACCACTGCCCAAATTAAGCTGGTCTCTGAAATTGAGCTGCTCTCTGATATTATTTCCTGTTTCAAATGTTACCAAGAGCAGGAAGTGAGAGAACCAGGGGCGCAACGCCCCAAAAATCAGTGGCACGTGCCCCTTATCTACTCTGGGGTGCCCCGGATGTCCCAAAGGCAGAGTAGAGGCACCACAGCAGCCAGCATGGCACCACACAGTACCTAGCATGCCCCACAGAGGCACCACAGCATCCAGCATGGAACTACACAGCACCCAGCGTGCCCCATAGAGGCACCATAGCACCCAACATGACACCGTAGCACCCAGCATGACACCACAGCACGCAGCAATGGGGAGTAGGCTGGGTGCTGTGGAGCCTCTATGTGGGCATATTGGGTGCTCCGGTGCCAAGCTAGGTGCTATTGTGCCTTTATGGGGGCATGCAGAGAGCTGTGGCTGTTCTATGGGGGCATGATGGGAGTTGTGGTGCCTCAATGGGAGGTCCATGGGAGTATGGGAGTGGGTCCACTAGAAGGTAAGGGAATGCTATGGGGGAACTGCCAGATAACCTGGTGGCAAGCCAGCCCACCCAGAAGCAAGCCGGGTAACTCTGCCTAGTTATGTTTAAGTGACACTGTCTATTTATGTGATATGCTGCGTTTTTTAATCAATTAAGGGGGGCTTTATCCAACATTTTGCTTAGCAACCTACTTAGACCGCTGTTAAGTTCATGCAATTTGGGCTCCACCCATGGCCACACCCACATTCCGGAGTATGGCGACACCCATTTTTTTGGCTGGAGTGCCCAAAAGTGCCCCGATCTCTTAGGATCCTAGCAACGCCCCTAGAGAGAACTCTCTCTAGTGAGGATACATGCAGGAAAAATCCTACTGCTTTTAAAGGATACCCGAAGTGACATGCGGCATGATGAAATAGACGTGTATGTACAGTGCCTAGCACACAAATAACTATGCTGTGTTTCTTTTTTTCTTTCTCTGTCTGAAAGAGTTAAATATCAGGTATGTAAGTGGCTGACTCAGTCCTGACTCAGACAGGAAGTGACTACAGTATGACCCTCACTGATAATAAATTCCAACTATAAAACACTTTCCTAGCAGAAAATGGCTTCTGAGAGCAGGAAATAGATAAAAAGGGGAATTTCTTATCAGTGAGGGTCACACTGTAGTCACTTCCTGTCTGAGTCAGGACTGAGTCAGCCACTTACATACCTGATATTTAACTCTTTCAGGCAGAGAAAGGAGAAAAAGGAACACAACATAGTTATTTGTGTGCTAGGCACTGTACATACACATATCTATCTCATCATGTCACATGTCACTTCAGGTATCCTTTAATAGGATGGATAAGGGCTACATGTTGCGACTGTTCTTTTATCGCTATCTTTGTACCTCATGACAAAATGCACCTCACTTCCTGCCAACCACAAATGTAACACTGCAGATCCACTTCATGCATGTCCTATTTTTCGCTAGAGATACAAAGATTTTGGCATTTGGCACCTATTTTAAATGCGTCAGTTGACAATTCAGGGCTCATTCACACTACAGAGCGCATACACTAAAGTAATTTCGTGCATGCGTTGCCATCGCACAGAATACACGTTGTGGTGCGCTAGAGTGCAGACATCGGCAGCCGTACCCATCTGAAAATGTGTGTGTTGTGCGATAAAGTGTTCCCAGAAGCATTACATTGTAACGCATGGGAACACACAGCTGTAATGTGAATGGTAACATAAAAGTCTATGGACTTTCATGTTGCCATGTGGATCGTAACGCTATGTGCGTTGCGTCATAAGTGACAGCGCAGCACATAGTGTAAATGAGCCCTAAGAGTAGTAGCCTTGGGGTAAGGGAGATTCCTGCCCTGCTCCTACATTGTAGCCAGGCACCAGTGTGAGAGGAAGCATGGAAGTTTACTTTCAGCTTCATTACTCGTCATGTCAAACAAAGTAACTCAACCTAAGGAGAATGCAGCACTGCAAGCCTTAGCAAAGTTTGATTGGAGCTAAATTCTAAACGGTGACTCCACTTAAAGTGAACCTGCGGACTAAAAATCTACTCAGCAGAACTGAAAAGGCTTGGTGTTTCTTTAACAGTTTCACAGCATCAGAACTTTGTTTTTCTTACCAAAGCATCATTTGTAGCTGCATTTTTACCTAAGCTCCACCCATCAAAGAAAAAAAGCCCAGGCTTTTTTCCCCTGATGCTGTACAGAGCATGATGGGATTTCCTATGTTGTTATTCACGTTGCCTAGCAACTGGGAGAGGTGCTCAGGACACAGGACAGTTGGAACTGTGTCTCATGCTCCCTGTCACCTCCTTTCAACCAAAAAGATGGCTGCCATCATGAAATCAAACATTTGCCTGTTCTTTTAAAACAGTGTGGGTAAGAGATTATATTACCTATCTATTTTAATTAACATAACTAATGTAACTTAATGACAGTATGTTTGTTTAGGCTGGAGTTCCTCTTTAAACTCCATCTCCAGGGATTGAAAAACCTTGCACTCATCCATCAATATTCCCACACTACTAGTAATAATGTTCAAACATTGTTGCAAATACCATTTTCTATCATCAGCTGGCAATTGTATGACAGCCACTGGGCTTTTCCTAGGTCTGACTGCTTCCCAGGTCAAGTATGTTGTGCCCTATTGTGGACAATGGAAGGGGACATGGTCCTGACTGCCACTCACTCTTCTTTCAGCATGGTGGGGGTGTGGCCCAGACTGCCAGGCGTTTGGGCAGTTCAGATAAAGCAAGGTCTGGTATACCATCATATAATATGATCAGTGAGCAAATAACTTTAACAGTGAGGAAATGTGTGTGTTGGGAAATCAAGTGGGGGGGGGGGGGGGGCACTGTGTCCCTACATTTCCCACAGACTTGTTATTTCTCCTATGGACTTAGCTACATTGTAACAAACTGCTTGTAATGGGAGGGGGATTTTTTTTTTGTAGTGGTAGAAGGATTTTTACACTTAGTTCATTGTAATGTATTTATTGGAAACTCTAATAAGCAAAGTTAGAGCAGATCTGTTGCCTATAGTTCACAAATGACAAAACTTGCTGCATAATAATCTGCCAACAAGCAGTGTCATGCGGGGATACCCGGGACTTATGAACGGACCTGCCTGTTGTATGGAGCAGAGGTGGGGGGCTGATTGTAGAGGTAGTTTACCTTGGTCTGGCTGACTGCAGGAGGAGTAATTTAGTATTAAAGTACAATAGGGATAAAGAGGCGCCCAGTTGTACATAAAACAGGAGTTAAAAACAATAATAAAAACGAAAAAGGTGAGGAGGTGGCTTACCTCAATGATGACAGTCTCATAAGACAAAAACAAGATTATTTTATCACAGGCTATTAAAGTCTATGTTATACTAGAAATGTTCTGAGTCTCTCTGAGTCGGCCTTGTGTCGTGTGATGCAACATTCATGTGACCATTGTGCCAATGAATGGTGAAGATCAGTGGCTACATCGGGCCCTCCAGCAAAACTTTGTGGCCCTCCCCCAATGTTCACACCCCTTTCCTTGCCTCCCCTTGGTGCCCTTCATGGCCTTGGGGCCCATCTCAAAGGGGTTATAAAACCAGTGTGGCCATCATGATCTGCACACCCACAAGTGTAGCCACAAAAACACCTGATCTGAAGTACAGCATAGTCCCCTGTATCTGAGGAAGGGAAGGTTACTAGTTGGGGACCCCCACAGCTGAAGGCCCCCCTGCTGTCGCAGAGGCTGTTCTTATCTAGCTACACCCCTGGAGAGAATGCAGTGGGAGGCTGGAACTTGCAAACCATTGGAAGAGGGCTCCATGCTCATTTCTGCAGTGTGGACCTAAAGCCCTGACTAAGCTCCACACTACAGCAGTAATTAGCAGTAATGTCAAAAGCAGCCAAATTGTGGGCCTAAAAGATAACTACCTAATGTTCCAGCTGCACAATCTTGTGTTGCCCACAGATAACTAAACCTGAAAGGTCTAAGTTCGGTAATTAGCGCACACAACAATTTTTAAACAACTTCTCTAGGCAGCTTCCCAGGTGGAAACAGGTGAATGTGAAAATCTAGCAGCTTCTGAGGGCAAATCAGGATAAGGTTCACATTCACATTCTGGTCTCATACTATGCAGCTGTTTCTGCTTCTACCAGTATGAGCGCACATAGCAGAAACTAAATGGGAACAGCAGTAGCAGGAAGCAGAGTTGGATTGACACTATAAATGTTGCCTTGCGAGACAGGAAAAAGGCTTTCTCTCTCATATATTCAAATACACATGTCCATTGCAAAGATATGGAAGCTGCCATGTTAAAGGACAACTGAAGTGAGAGGTATTTGGGGGTTGCCATATTTATTTCCTTTTGAGCAATACCAGTTGCCTGGATGTCCTGCTGATCCTCTGCCTCTAATACTTTTAGCCATAGACCCTGAACAAGCATGCAGCAGATCAGGTGTTCCTGATATTTTTGTCAGGTCTTACAAGATTAGCTGCATGCTTGTTTCTGGTGTAATGCTAGGTACACACCATACAATTTTCTGGCAGATTTACCTGCCAGATCGATTATTTCCAACATGTCCGACCTGAATTTCGATCGATTTCTCGATTTTCCAAATGTTTTTCTAGCTCGTGTTTCCAATGGGTTTCCATAGAAGTTAACGCAAATCAATTGGAAAAACGATCAAAATATCGATTGTAAATCAGATCGGATATGATTTCAGATAATCGATCTGGCAGGTAAATCTGCCAGAAAATTGTATGGTGTATACCAAGCATTATACAGATACCACTGCTGCCAAAGAGATCATCAGGGCTGCCAGGCAACTGGTAGTGTTTAATCGGAAATACAGTACATATGACAGTCTCTATATTTGTCTAACTTCAGTTGTCCTTTAGTCCAAAGGTCTGAACAGTCCCGATTTTGACGGGACTGTCCCGGGACTGTCCTGGACTCAGCCCTCCTATCCCATGCCCCACCCCTTCTTATAAAATCCCGCTTTCTGCCCCCTCTAATATTCCCTCAGCATCCCCTGTCTCCATACTACCCGACCCAGTTGATGCAGATCACTGCTGCTGCTGCTGCTGGCGTGCAGCTGCTGGCGTCCACCTCTTCCTGTCAACTCACCTCTCAGGTCAAGATGCCAGGCGGGCTGGCTGCGTGTGAGTCAGTGGCGGTGTGCAGTGCTGATAGCTTGGCTGGACTTGTGCTACAACTAGGTACCCTCTTATGCTTCGCTAAGTTTGCTCCCTTGCAACTTGGCATGCTGTGCAAATTTGCCCCATCTGCACACAAAAAACTTCTGCACAGGATAAGTGTGAATCAAGCCATACAAACTTATTTTTGCTACGTATGGGTATGCTCTGCAGTGTGCGACCCAGCCAACCAGCAGACTTTACCGGGGGCTAACAGCAGATCAATAGATGGGGCCAGAAGGACAGCAAGGGACTTTCAAGACTACAAGGGGCTGGAAAAAGCCCCAGATTATTAAAATCATATCTTTTCACCACTAGATACTATCATTGTATGGGAGAGGGGGGCACCACTAGACACCAGGGATCACTGTATTGGGGAAGCCACTGGACACCAGGGATCACTGTATGAGGGAGGAGGGCACAACTAGTTGTCCAAGACGATCCTTGGTGATCATTCTGGGTGAAAAATTTCTAAATAAGTGATGTACGGAGACCCTGCAGTGAAGGGAAGGTACTGAATGGGAGAGGCACAACAACAGAGGTAATTTATGTTGGTGGTTTAGTGATCGGCCATGGCAAATCGCTAAACAGCATTGTGGGAAACCTGCACTGATGGTCAATAATTGCCCAAGATCATCAAAAAGTGTCATCTCATGCGTCAAAAACGTACTTAGCCTGAAGAGAATATACATGATCTGTGGTAGCTCAGATAAGCAACAGATATTTGTAGGTAAAATTTCAACAGAACAAAGGCCTCAATTCACTAAGATCATGCTGGAGATAATAAAGCAAGAGAAAACTTACCTCCACACAGTGAGAGAGTTATCTTATCTCTCCATTCCTTAAGTTACCTCCTGTGTAGTTAAGTTACCTCCTCTGTAGTTAATTTACCTACTCTGTAGTTAATTTACCTCTTCTGTAGTTATTTTCACACAGAGTTAATTAACAGCCTGTCTTTAACTCTGGAGTTATTTTAAGGATTGAAGAGTTAACTTAAAGACAGAAGAGTTAACTTTAGGTTTGCCCGAGGTAAAATGTTTCCTGAATACGGCATGCGTGATCACCATGGTAATAACTCTAGAAACGTTATTAAAGACAGGAGATAAACTTAGTGAATTGAGGCCATTGACATGAGAATATTATTCTCATACCACTGTGCTCATGCTCGATAAACACCTCCCGACCCCAATGCCCCTGCCAGCGTCACTCGAACAAGGAACACACACTCCTGATCAGTGGCTGGTCGATATTGTGATTATCTATCGGGAATGTCCTTGTTTTTTTACTAGATTTTTATTAGATTCAATAATTTTGTATCAAATCTAATGTCTAACCTTTTAAGAAAATAAATTGTACAATGTGTGCCTATAAAAGCTATGGATATTTATACAGACAAACAATGACTGCCTAATCCTACTGTAGAAATCACTTTGGGTGATTATCCAGTGTCTGTACAAAGCTTCAGATCAATTACATTCAGAGCTCTATGGCAGTGGTCCTCAAACTAAGGCCCGCAGGCCGAATGTGGCCCCCTGAGGCTTTTTTACCGTCCCCTACCAACAAAATGTATTACTTATAATAATAGTAAGTCAGCTACATTTTTGAATATTGTAGTCCGCATTTAGAATAGAAGTGCTGGCATCACCCATCCATATGGAAGCCAGAAGGCAGTAATTTGCTGGTTTCCAATTAAATTCCACATCAGGTGACACTGTTGTCCAATTGGACTGCAGGTTGTCACCTGGGTATGCTGTCTGGCCTGCAAAGACTTCTTCATAATTTTATGTATACTCCATCCCCCCAGCAGTCTGAAGTATGTTGACCCGGCTCTTGACCCAAAACGTTTGGGGACCCCTGTTCTATGGCATGACACAGTGGGGTAAGTATAGATCCATGAGCCCTAGTGTGAATCTAAAGCTATGTACAGGCTCTGGTTTAAACTCGGCCACGGAATTAAGAACAAAGCTTTACACTGCGGCCACCTCTAGCACTGCATATATGTATATATATATAAAAGTCACCTTCCAAGGACAGTAAGAGAGGCGTAAGCAGGGGGAGGGGACAACTTGGTTAGTGACCACCACTATTCAAAGCAAAGGTAGAGGTGATCATCATCACCAAATCATCAAAGGAATCCCAATGCTCTATCTGGGCCCTTATGGTGCCAATACTCAATTTGCAGCATCGATATCCGGACGATTCGATCATAGTGATCTATCCCGTCAGAGATCGATGTCCCAACTTGGCTGCCCAACCAATCATTTCGATTGATTTTCTGGCTGAATTGAAACAATGTTTCGATGATCGATGGACCCCAGGACGGTCTCCCCCCTTGTAATTTGTGGGTCACGTTATACAGATGGAGGCAGTGGCACTTGGTAGATTTCCAATAGATTTCATGCTGAAATCTATTGGAAATTAGTGTGCAGTGTGTGGGCAGGTAATACATCCCTCTATAATCGGATTTGATAAGAGAGGGATCTATTGGTTGATCGTCGACTGGTGTATAGCCACCTTTAGGTCAAAAACCCAGGTACAGTAGCAACCTCTACATCCCTTATTCCCATGCCACTGGCCTGAGTTCCAGATACTGAAGACCACTGGGGCGTAACAATAGACCCTGCAAGGGATGCAGCCGCAGGGGGGCCCAGTCCTGAGAGACTGACAACCATGGACAAGAAAAGAAGAAGCTTTCTGCTATCTGCACAATTGTTCTAATGACTGCATCTGTGCTCAGCCACTGATAAGGAATCATACAAAGTTTTGCAGTCAAAGATTTGTAGTCCCTATTCAGTGTGCATCAGGCTCTTGTGTACAGTGCCCAGTCCCCTTGGTAGGAGGGGGCCCCATCCAAAGTTTTGCAGGGGGGGGGGGGCAGTGATTTCTAGTTACACCCCTGGAAGACCACTACACTTGTTAATCTATAAAATAATGTCCTGGTAATGTTTAGTAATACTGAATTATAATGATGGAAAGAGCTGTTTTCTATTACAAATGTTTGCTTTCTGCAGTTGGATCTTTTACTTACCAGTATAAAGTGTGTGAAGACTTAATCTAGCAGGAATGCATGTCACAGCTCATGGCTGGGAAAGACATATGCCAGCAACCCAACAATGGTCACTGGATCACAGGCAGATTAAACTGACCTTATTGTGAGGGGAATATGGGGGCTGCAATATTGATTTCCTCTTAAACCAGTGATCTGCAAACTTGGCTCTCCAGCTGTTAAGGAACCACAAGTCCCACAATGCATTGCAGGAGTCTAACTGCCACAGTCATGAATCATAAAGGCAAATGCATTGTGGGACTTGTAGTTCCTTAACAGCTGGAGAGCCAAGTTAAACAATGGCTGTTCTGCTGATACCCATTGATCCAGCATGAGAATGCAGCTCAAGTGCTTTGACTAAAGTCTGATCACACTAACTGAATACTTCAGATGTGTTGTTCACGGCACTACTGAAACTGAAAGGATTATTGAACTACGTAAATTATTATGTGAATTACAGCTATAGCGGCACTTAGTGAGTAGTTTGGGTGCCATCAAAAGATGGATCTTAAAATTACAATAAAAACAGTGTAATTTGGCTGCCAGGAATAGCTGGAAGCTGAATTACGAATTTTGTAATTAACACCACCGGGACTTTTGCAGGAGCAGGGTGAGCCATTTTTTGGCTGTACCCTGTGCCCAAATTTCCTGGTGCCTTAATTACATGTAGGTCAATTGAAGAACTACTGCTTTGGACACTTTAAGACTGTACTGGATTAACTTCCTGTAAATGAATCCAAGGGTATGACTAACACCCTACATTGCAGTACCAGTCTGCAATGTTGGATGTGTAAAATGACACTCTCCACTGAGGTCTGGCAGGTTCTCCCAATACTACACGGTGCTGGATTACAGGAAGGTTCTTACTATCAATTCCCGCTTTTGCGCCACATGACCACTAGAGGGCATGTCTGCACTTCCATTGCTAGATATAAGGGGAAAATAGGACTAGAAATGAGATTAAAGGGGAACTGAAGAGAGAGATATAAGGAGGCTGCCATGTTTATTTCCTTTTAAGCAATACCAGTTGCCTGGCAGCCCTGCTGATCCTCTGCCTGTAATACTATTAGCCATAGCCCCTGAACAAGCATGCAGCAGATCAGGTGTTTCAGACTTTAAAGTCAGATCTGACAAGACTAGCTGAATGCTTGTTTCTGGTGTTATTCAGATACTACTGCAGAGAAATAGACCAGCAGGGCTGCCAGGCAACTGGTATTGATAATAAATATGGCAGCCTCCGTATACCTCTTACTTCAGTTCCCCTTTAAACTGGGGAACTCAAGTTATTTGTGTATAGTTAGCCTATTAAAAGTCCCTAAAGCCTGCAACCCACTTGCGATTGCAAAACGCTCTAAAAAAACGCAACCGCATTTTTAGAAGATTTTTGCCACTTTAAAGCGAAGCGATTTTCAGAGCGACTTCAGGGAAGCTATTTTGGGCTCTGCTTTTCCTTATGATGCTGTATGCAGGGTTTTTGCGATTTTGGCAAATCACAATTGCTTCTGTGGGATCCTGTCCATTCACTTTCAGCAGCGATACGTTTTAGGAATCGGGAGATTCCTAGAAAGCATAATTTACTGCTAAACTATCTCTGATGTGCCCCAGGCCCAGACATAAAGCGCTCTCGAGTAAAATCTCTATTCAGTATACAAAAAGAGTGTTTTAGAGCATTGCGGTTTTTGGTAGCCACTAATTGTAGCCTGCCAATGTAGGGATGGTCAGTGAGATGCAAATAATTATGAGTTCATGCAGGATTATGTACATTTTGTAAGCAAATGTATGCATCTTGAAAATGGACTGGGTTTTGTCTTTTTTTTTTCCACTTTGTAATGTTTGTTATTACCTTTCTTTCTCAGGGTATTACTAACTGATCTGCGGTTAATGCCATTGTATTTTTCTGACCAAAAACAAAAAAAGGAAAAGATACTAATAAAATTTGGTTTAAAAAAAGGAAGCAAACACACATCTGGTATAATCCTTTGGTGATATAGGATCAGATACACAACATGTCTTGGGGATAACATTTCCGACTGCAAACATTAATGCAAGTTGCATACAAAAACTCAAAGGAAAAATCTGTGTGTGCTGTGTCAAGTTTATGGCAAGAGAATGCTTACTACTTCATATGGGATAAGCAGTGGGTACTCAGAGCAGGAATTCACGCAGCCAGTCTAAAAAAAGTGAAGCCGGGGTGAGGGTGATATGGAGGTTGCAATATTTATTACCTTTTAAACAACACCAAATGCCTGGCAGGCCTGTTGATCTTATGGCATCAGTAGTGTCTGAGTAACAACCCTGAAACAAGCATTTGGCTAATCCAGTTAGACTTGAGTCAGAGCACCAGATCTGTATGCTTGTTCAGGGTTTATGGCTAAGGCTGGGAGCTCAATAGCCAGTGTGCAGAAAACCATGCGTTTTCTGGACTGTGCATTTCTAATTCTTTTTTTTGTGTGTGTTTGCATTTTTTTATTTAATTTTAGTACGTTTTCAGGTTCTTTATATATATGTATATATATATATATATATATATATATATATATATATATATATATATTTTTTTTTTTTTTTTTTTGTGGATGCAGCAAAATTGCAGCAAAATAGCATTCCTCAGTGTCTCCATGGAGCTACATTATGTGCGTTTTTTTTTTTTTTTAAATTAAGCAGCAAGTTGTGCAATTTAAAAACCGCACACTGTAAAACGCACATATATGCGTTCTTGCACGCGGCATATAGATTTTCATTAATGGCAAAAGGGCTACCATTTCTGTCTAGTGTTTTCCAAGCATAAAAATATTTGAGTCACAGGAACCAGGGCATAGCCAGGCAACTTGCATTGTTTAAAAAGAAATAAATATGGCAGTCCCCGTATCGCTCTCATCTTGGGTTCCACTTTAGTTATACCATTGCCATAGGTATGTGTCAAACACTTTGCTCATCCCCAGTATACAACAATGGAAAAATCTAGGATTTCACTCTTAAGAATGTTGCAATTACAAAACATGTCAGGCTTTTTAAAAGTGTATCTGCTGTTACAGTGTTGCTATCCCTTATGCAAATAACATACCAGTAATCTGAGAGTGTATGAAATGTAAACCAGCCTGCTAGTCTGTCAATGCATTGCTCAATAACGTTCAATAGTTCTAGATTTGTCATTCAGTACCAGTCTTGCAGTCTTCCATCAGCGTACGATGATCTGGTGAGAGAGAGTTTTCTGCATACAAGCAAACACATAAAAACACAATACAAGGTACATGCAATACATCACACTTGTCATGCTATCAGTGGCGTAGCTAAGGAGCTGTTGGCCCCAATGCAAGTTTTACATTGGGGCCCCCGAAGCACTCTATACATAACAATTGATACGGCGCACCAAAACCTGCCAATGGCAACTACAGTGTCAGAGGTGCAAGAAGGGGATAGGGAACAGTTTGTTAATGATTATTACTATTCAAAGTATCTATAGAAGTGATCATTACCAGCACAGGACCAATAGAGAGCTAATACTGTGTTTGCAGGGTTGGCCCCCCTGGGGCCCCTCTGGCCCAAGGGCCTTGATGCAGTTGCAACCTCTGCAACCCCTATTGCTACGCCCCTGCATGCTATATAAAACACGTGCATTGATGGAGCACCTGAAACTAAAATAAAAGTGGCTCTATAGCATTGCCATAAATATTAAACTGGATATATTTTGGGTAAAATCACATTAGATTGAATTGCACCCTGATACCGTTGATGGATAAACGCAAAACTTACCTTATAGAAAACCTGAACTGAAAGGACTGTAGGGGCTGACATATTTGTTTCTGTATAAAAAACATGCCAGTTTGCTGTTTTGGTATTACATGGGTTTCGTACCTACAACAAGCATGCAGCCGGTGGGGTCAGAGCACAAGGTCTGCATGCCCTGTATATGGGTCACAGACTCAGGAAGTGGGTGGGGGAGGGGAAGCAAAGGGTCCACAAACTACCCAGGCACAGAGCCATTTCAAATTGCAGTAGGTAACAGTCTTTAGATTTTCCTCTCAGTTCATGTTTCCTTCATTCCACCCCATCTCTGACACTAACCTCCGATGAAATGACACATATTGTGCTCCACCCTAACCCTACTCATAGTCAATGAACCTCCACCCACTTTAAAAAAAAAAGTCAAAGATCCTTGTGTGTCAGATTGCACCAAACGCTACAGAAGAAACCAACTACTCCTGGTATGAATGGTAACTGTTCCAA
Organism: Hyperolius riggenbachi; assembly: GCF_040937935.1. Lineage (NCBI taxonomy): Eukaryota > Metazoa > Chordata > Amphibia > Anura > Hyperoliidae > Hyperolius > Hyperolius riggenbachi. The sequence goes on along the minus strand of NC_090652.1, from coordinate 235,300,937 downwards.
GAGGAAACAGATTATCTTTCACAGATTTATGTATTATTGATATTAGTATTATTATTATTATGCTCACTAATCCAGAATCCCTAGTTGCATTTTAATAGTGGTAAGCAAAAAAAAAAATCTTCCTGTGCAAATGAAATATATATAAACCAAGAAAGAGGATTGTTCAAGGGCTAATCAGAATTCCAACCGTCCGGCAACTGGCAGCTGATAAATTCATACTACTGGCATTCCCTGATTTATTTATTTTTTTTGATCATTAAAGGACAACTGAAGTGAGAGGTATATGGAGGCTGCCATATTTATTTCCTTTTAAGCAATACCAGTTGTCTGGCTGTCCTGTGCCTCTAATACTTTTAGCCACAGAGCCTGAACAAGCATGCAGCAGATCTGATGTTACTGACATTATTGTGTTTCTAGTGTTATTCAGACACTACTGCCGCCAAATAGATCAGCAGGGCTGCCAGGCAACTGTTTTTGTTATCAGGAAATAAATATGGCAGCCTCCGTTCTCAGTGCAATTGTCCTTTAATGCAAGTTATTTTCTTTCAATAGACTACACTCAAAATACATTGGCTGTGTATGACTGCAACTACCACTGAGGTCTCTAGGGGGCAGTGTCTTCCAGACGTTTACAATACAGGGGTTGCTTCTCTCTACTTCGCTTTAAAAATATATAAAAGTTTTCCTTTGCCAGCCGAGTCACATCACGAATTACTGGTGAAGATATAAAGTAGTATGAATTTAACACTTGTATAGCTTAACAACGCCTGTTCGCATAGTTTTTTTTTTAGTACTAAACTTTTCAGTGTCAACTTGAAACTACACTAGACTAGCACCACGCTTAACAGAATAGCCACTAGATGGCGCTCGCTGCACATTTTCTATACATCAGTGGCCCAGATTCAATAAACGTGTCTATTTCTACTCGAGATCTTTTCACATCTTGACGATACAATACATTTTGTAGCTATGATGATATTAGGGTTGTTTTATTTGGCTATTTAAATATATAACTGAAAGTTTGACATTGGTAATTATAGGGAGTGTTTGTCAATATACATTTTTTGCTTAATTAAAATAGTGTTCTTCTACTGTAAACGTTCTCTGATCAATGACATGCCTGAAAACAGTCATGGGTAGGGAAGAATGTGCACATAAATAAAACCAGAGCAGTATACTCTCCACCTATATGGGTAGGCTTGGTGCAATGCAGGACACAACATCTTACTATCATCTAAAGGTAAGTTTAGACAACAGTAGTTTGAAATGATACTTAGTTAAAAAAAAAAGTAATGGGCTCTTATTCAATTCATTTTTTTTCTCCTAAGTCTTCTCCTAGGTGATATTTGTATACATTATCAACAAAATGCCCTTTGAGCCACAGCAAGCAAAAATATGCTTAGAATAATATTGATAGTACTTTTTCACCTCGTTGTTGGTATTTTTTCAATTGCAGAGTGCAAAGAAGTTATTTTTAACAGAAGATGAAAAGATTTTTTAGGAGAAAACTTAGTAGAAAAAAGTGAATTGAATAATGACCCTGGTGTAAACAATGCCTCTATCACCATAGTAACCAATGAAGTCTCAGGGCTAGGGGAAGAATAACATCTGAATTATGATTGGTTGCTATGGTCAACAGATTTGTTCCCTGACAACTTTCATAGATCAGAACCATAATGCAGTTTGTTCTCACATTATACGGCAGCTACAACTAAATATCTCTATGTGACTACATTTCTCCCATTGTACTACTAGCCAAAACAAACGCATTCCTCACAACAAGCATTGCTCCTTTTCATTTGCCAAACAGAAGTGATCGGTTTTATAGGACAATAAAACTTTTTTCTGCAATGAAGACAGTCCTACAAATGCAGGATGGTGCAGTGGGGCTGATGTATCAAGGCAGAGGCAAAGAAAACTGAAGCTGATGATGAATGAAGGACAGGTAGCCTGGGGTATGTGCTGGGCTTGTGTCTAAAGTTTTCCTTCAGCAAAGTAGTCTCATAGAGTATATCACCATCATAACTTCTAAGCTTTATGAACAAAGAGATGGAGGGCATTCCTGTCCATTCAACAAGCATTGGCTCAGGGGGTAGACCCCTATCTCTGCCACTGCCAGTCTTGATACATCTGGAAGCCAAGCCTCATCCGTCCATATTAGGGCATCCTCCTAGTGATCCACATATACAGACCAATAAGAAATCTGGAAGGCGGAGAGGTGCTCCTGTGATGGTCCTTGTAACTAGCTGGCCACCTGTCACTACACTGTCACTGCATTGCAAGGAGCAGGCTTGCTGAGCACACAGCACACTGCAAACCACAACGACTCACAGCACAACACTGACAGCTAAGAGAATGTTGGTGTTGTCACTGGAAATTCAAACAGCTGCCCAAGTGCCCGTACAATTCATTCATTGTTAGATGTTTAAGAGCTATGCCACTGAGGAGAGCTGTGTCATAATAATCCTCCTGCATCTCATAGTGGCTTATCTGGTATAAAGTGGTAAGTAAAGGTTTATAGGGTCCATAATCATTACTGGCTCGTACGAAGCATCCTGCTAGCATCATCCTCATATACATGACAGGTAAGACCTCAATATGTGATGTTTAATAAAAGAATAACTACAGTTAGTCCTATTTTCAGTTCAATACCAAGTTTAGTAAGTATAAAGTCACACAAAATCTACAACATCACTGAATCCAAAGATATAATCATGCAAGCCAGCTATCAGAAAGTGAATTATGAAAAACACCAAAATAAAGTGTTCGGAGGATATTAATCCAAAAATTCTTAGGAGGAAATTACTCTCCAGAGTGCTAGGAGGAGATTAATCCACAAATTCTTAGGAGGAAATTACTCTCCAAAGTGCTAGGAGGAGATACAACTCCTAAATTGTATTGTAATGTTTTTGGGGAAAATACCTATAAAGTGACCTAAATCAGTCACCCCAGCGTGTGCCCCACTCTCCCAGTCTTTCCAGTGACCACACACCTCACACCCCTCTTCAGCCCTGATGTTACCTTCACACTGGACAAGTCAAATGCTGGTTCTTTGGGTTTGACAGGTTCTGGGGCTGCGGCTGCGGCTGGTGCCGGTGCAGGGGCAGCAGCTGCTGCTGGTTTCTTCACATCCTTCTTGGGTGCCATTGTACTTTTTTGTTTAAATGAAACAGTCAGGAAGTTTAAGAATCCAGAAAGAAGCGAGCAAGCTGGAGCGTTGGAGGTAAGATCAGGACGATCCTCAGCCCAGAGCCTAGATGTGGAACCCGGAGTGTTTTTCACTATTAGGGCATATTTATATTTCGCTTAGTACCTAACACAATCTGCACGCATGCTGCTGGATTGGACAGTTCCCGAGGCAAGGAGGATGTCATCAGGACTAAGACTATAAATGGAATATAAGGGGTCAGGGCTTCAGCAAGCCACGGGACTTCTATTTTTTTCAGCCTGCCTGGATTTTTGGGATAAGTGTAAAGGACAAACAGACGAATAAGCTGCCTGGAAAGCCCTTGTTGACATCTTGTTGCAAGTTTTTCTCCTGGTTGGAATTTTTTTGCTGTTGTTAAATAATAAATCACACCCAAGTCCCCCCTCGTCATGCATTCCAAGTCCTGGGATCACATGGGATTTCAGTTTGGAATTTATTTTCAAAGCAGTGGGGTACAGGAAAGTCTCTAGTAGCCCCCCTTCTCCTCCCCCCACCATCTCATTTCCCACCCCAGCCCCCCTTTTTTCACATAGTTAGATTCCGCCCTCCCCCAATTCTCTATCTTTCATTTGCGGAAAAGTGTTGATCAAGCAGTGTGCAGCCCTGGGTTTAAAAATAAAAGCAGACGTATATGGCAAGTCGTCCTTGTCACCTCCTCCTGTTTCAGAGAGAATGTACTGTACGCACAGGCCCCCCGTCCTGTGTGCTTTTGTATATTAATTACATGTGGAAGCCTGGCTAAAGTTCCTGATGTTCTGATCCCACAGGATGGGCTTCATATTCATAGTGCAAGAAATGGAAGGGCCATCGCAGCCTGGGAACAATTATATATGTAGATCTCACTGCCCGGTTGCCACTTTAGAGTCGCAGATGTCATCACCGAGACGGGCACCAAGCGGACAGGTGTGCCACTCTGTGTCCTACACAGCACTGTGTTCCTCTATCCAGCCACAGAGGACTAGCTACATGAGTGTCTCTACACAGGAAACTACATCTAGTGTCACTGCATAGATAGGACTATCTACATCTAATGTCACTAGATAGGACTGACTAGCTACATAAGTGTCACTATACTGGGCTAGCTACATACAGTGTCACTGCATAGGACTATCTACATATAGTGTCACTACATAGGACTACTTATAGTGTCACTACATAGGACTATCTACATATAGTGTCACTACATAGGACTATCTACGTATAGTGTCACTACATAGGACTACGTATAGTGTCACTACATAGGACTATCTACATATAGTGTCACTACATAGGACTATCTACATATAGTGTCACTACATAGGACTATCTACACATAGTGTCACTATATAGGGCTATCTGCATATAGTGTCACTACATAGGACTACTTATAGTGTCACTATATAGGGCTTTCCACATATAGTGTCAGTACATTGACTAGCTACATATAGTGTCAGTACATAGGACTACTTATAGTGTCACTATATAGGGCTTTCTACATATAGTGTCAGTACACTGACTATCTACATATAGTGTCACTACATAGGACTACTTATAGTGTCACTATATAGGGCTTTCTACATATAGTGTCACTACACTGACTATCTACATATAGTGTCACTACATAGGATTATCTACTTATAGTGTTACTACATAGGGATATCTGCGTACAGTGTCAATACATAGGACTATCTACTTATAGTGTCACTGCATAGGACTGACTAGCTACATAAGTGTTACTACTACATAGAACTACTGTATGATCTAGATATAGTGTCACTGCATATGCCTATCTATAGAGCCACTACATAGGATTGTCTAAATAATTGTCACTAGCAGGACTGTCTACATATAGTGTCACTACATAGGAATATATATTCAATGTATCAATAATGTATTGACAAATGGAATATCTATTCAATGTGTCAATACATAGGACTATCTAGTGTCACTACAAAGGACTATGTACTTATAGTGCCATTACATATGCCTATCTACAGTGTCACTACATAGGACTATCTACTTATACATTATTAATAATAATAATATTAATAATAATAATAATAATAATAATAATAGTGTAGTGTCACTATATACGTGCATGTTGTAGGGGGCAATGTGTACATGTAACAGACTTGCTGTTTTAATGAAAACTGTAATTGACATTAATATTAAATATACAGAAGCCATGCCCTAACATATATAACTCTATCTATCTATCTATCTATCTATCTATCTATCTATCTATCTATCTATCTATCTATCTATCTATCTATCTATCTATCTATCTATCTATCTATCTATTCATCTATCTATCTATCCATCTCTGTCTCCATGCCATACCCCCTCCTCCAGTGTGTGCGGTAGATGGGACGCTGCCAGCCCCCAGTCACACTGCTTGATCAGACCCCAGTGCCGCAGATGAAAGGAGAGCCTCCCGGGTCCTTCTGTCGGGATGGAGGATTTTCTGGTGACTTTGGGACAAATTGTCACACTTAAATAGGGCGGTAGAGTCCAGCTGTTTAGCACTAATATGTGCACAGCAATCACAGCCATAATTCATGTCCTTGTAAATCCGTGCCGGGGAAAGGCTTTATATTTAGAAGACACCTTTGGCATCTTTAACTTTCAGGAGAACCCTAGAAACTTTCTGCATCTGGTTAACCCCTTCCTGCAGCGCCGGCAGACAATCCGTGGATTCTATTTTTATTTTTAAATAAAGGGTTAATCAGGGAAATATAAAATAATACAGTAGCTTCTCATCGAGAAGATGGGATTCACCTGTAGTAAAATCAATTTCCTGTATTGTACAGCAGAGATGACACAATGATACTGCATATTATTTATTTTCATAGTGTGCAGGTTTTAGAGGTGACAAAGAATAGCACTTTACAGACAGTCTGCAGAACATTGCAGTCTATGCTTCACTTACTACCGTACAACAGTGGCTGCTTATAATAACCCTCTCCCAAGCGATTCACAACGGTACAGCAGGTGGCATTCAGCAGAGAGAAGCCTGCTGGTTCTGATCGTGTGCTGTCTGAAGCTTTGGCTCTGTCCACTCTGTGATCGCTGCTTTCTCCTCCAGGATACACAAGGAGAAAGGTCTTTTGGGGATATCAGTGACCCCAAGGGTGAAAACATGAAAGCTTTGTGGTGTCATGTGGGACATGGGAGCCTGGTGTTCTAATTCTATCACTTCTTGTTACCCTTGGAAAGCTGCTACCTAGGGTAGTTTGCATGCAGTGTGAGTCCTTGTACTGGGCAGCTACCCATTATGCCTCCAGTCTCTGTATTTGCTCCCCCTACATGGGAGACAACAAGACAGTGGCAAAAGAAATATGTTAGGAGTGTCAAGGAATTCGGTAGGGGTTCTTCAGGTTAAGTTGATTGAGTTGGGATCACTCAGAATAAAATTAGCAGTAATGGGGAGGGGGGGGGGGGGGGGTGTTTGCATTCAGTGTAGGTGCCTGGGGGGAGACTAGTGTTGTTTTGGGAATACATGTTACGTTTTTTTGCGGAGAATCGTTCCGATAGATGCCTTCGATGTTAAAATTCCGACGTGTCCGATTCTCCGCTCGATTCTGTTCCGCTCGATTTCTCATAGATGTGAATGGAAAAAAGAGAAGAAAAACAAGCGGAAGATAAGAGAATCGAGTAAGGAATGGAATGGCTAATAGATCGTGCAGAGAATCGAACGCGAAAAACGTAACGTGTATTCCCAGCATTAGGTATTAGGAGGGGCTTAACATTAAAGGGACTCCAAGCAGTGCAGAAACTATGGAAAGATGCATATCATTTTAAAGCTCTCTTTCTCCTCTTTCCAATGATATATAAACCACCGCCCTACGCCTTTAAATTTGCGCTATTTTCGCGGTCGAAATTGCCACGGCCGTGATTTCGATCGCGAAAAAAAAGAAAACTAAAAGGCGTAAGGCGACGATTTTGGTGTCGCCAGAAAGAGGAGAAAGAGAGCTTTAAAATTATATCCATCTTCCAATAGTTACATTGTATAACACAGGGCGACTTTTTCCTAAATTCAGCAGCTCCATTCTGCTGAATGGAGCTGCTGACACTGGGGAAAGTGTCGTCCTGTGTAATACAATATAACTATGGAAAGATGGATATCATTTTAAAGCTCTCTTTCTCCTCTTTCTGGCGACACCTAAATCATCATCCTACGCCTTTTAGTTTTCTCTATTTTCGTGATCGAAGTCGCGGACTCTGCAATTTCGATCGCGAAAATAGCGAAAACTAAAAGGTGTAGGGCGGTGGTTTACATATCATTGGAAAGAGGAGAAAGAGAGCTTTAAAATGATATGCATCTTTCCATAGTTTCTGCACTGCTCGGAGTCCCTTTAAGGAAAAGTTGGGCATCGGAAGGGGATACTGTATATGAGAAGAGGTTAGTGTAACGAGCAGCGGGGATACGACCACCGCCGTCCCCACCGCTCAGTTCAGACCGCGCGGCCAGCGGCGAGACCTTTACGCATCTCGGAGATGTGTCAGCTGACTTGAGGGTCGGCTGACGTCATGGGGAGTGCTCCTCGCCCCTGATTGGCCAGGCTGGCGGAGGCGTGCCTGGGAGTCCCCTGCCAGCATAAAGACAGCGAGCTGCCAGTAGCTCGCTGTCTGTTGTTGCGAATACTACGTGTTAGCGCTCAGGACTTAGATAGTTCCGGTGTGCTTTGATCCGGGAGGAAACCGGGGATTTCACACAGCGATAGGAATTGTTTGATAGCTTTAATTATTATTGATATTATTGTCTTTATGTGTATTAACCTTGCCTGAACTCTCGACTATCCTTTTGCCTTGTGATTCTGTGCTTCTGCCCATCTGATCTTGTTGCCGACTTTTGCCTGAACTCCACTTTGATTCTGCCTGCCGATTCTGTACCTTGTCTGCCCGTCTGTTGCCTACCTGATCTGTCCGACTACTCTCTCTCACCAGTGGGCCCTTGCCACTAGTGAGGTTACCGCTGTGATTCTATCTGTAACCTCCATCACCACTGGTGAGGTTACCGCTGAGGATCTATCAGAAAATGACTGTTTGCACCAATCACTACACTTTGTGCAATAAAGCTAGTGACATTGTCACGTCTTACACGCCATTTGCTAACTATTTCTGTATTATTGGTGATACTGCAGATCACCACATAATCGGAAACCTGATATCCTGCTGACACTATTGTTACAGTTAGGGTCAGAAGGGGGTTAATGTTAAACGATACCCGTGGTGATGACATGTGACATGATGAGATAAACGTGTATGTACAGTGTCTAGCACACAAATAACTATGCTGTGTTCCTTTTTTTTTTTTCTCTGCCCGAAAGAGGTAAAACATCAGTTATGTATTGTAAGTGGCAGTTCCTGTCTGAGTCAGGACTGGGTGAGACTACAGTATGACCCTCACTGATAAGAAATTACAACTATAAAACACTTTCTTAGCAGAAAATGGCTTCCGAGAGCAGGAAAGAGATAGAAGGGGTCAATAGTTCATAGATTTTAGCTCTGGCATACTTCAATGAATGTGTCATTGAGCAAAAACAATAAAACAGTAAAAACTTAAAAAGTAGATTTAAATATGAAATAAAACCGTGGAATATCTTAACAAGTCATTTTTAGGAGAAGGAAGATAGATACAATTGTTTATTTTATTTGTTTATTTTCACTTCGGGTGTCCTTTAAGGGAAGAGATTAGGGTCAGAAGAGGATTAATGTTAAAGGAAGAAGTCAGGGTCAGAAGGGGGTAAATGTTAAGGGAAGAGGTTAGGGACAGAAGATGATTAATGGTAAGGGAAGAGGTTAGGTTCGGGAAGGGTTAATGTTAAGGGAAGACGTTAGGGTCTGTAGGGGATTAATTCAATTAGAAGTCCTTGGGCAAGACTTCCTAACACTGCAGGGTGGCCCCTTGAGCCTGTCTTTAGTGGCTGCAGCTCTTGAGCACTTTGAGTCCAACAGGAGAAAAGCGCAATATAGGATTATGATTATTATGTTAGAGGGAAAAGGTTAGGGTCTGGATTAGGCTAATGGTAAGGGGAGAGGTTAGGGAGTGTGTGTGTGTGTGTGTGTGTGTGTGTGTGTGTGTGGGGGGGGGGGGGGTTAATGGCAAGGGAAGAGGTTAGGGTCTGCAGGGGGATAATGGTAAGGGAAGAGGTTAGGGTCTGCAGGGGGATAATGGTAAGGGAAGAGGTTAGGGTCTGGATGGGGTTAATAGTAAGGGAAGAGGTTAGAGTCTAGAGAGGGATAATGGTAAGGGAAGAGGTTAGGGTCTGGAGGCGAGGGGGATAATGGTAAGGGAAGAGGTTAGAGTCTAGAGGGGGATAATGGTAAGGGAAGAGGTTAGAGTCTAGAGAGGGATAATGGTAAGGGAAGAGGTTAGAGTCTTGAGAGGGATAATGGTAAGGGAAGAGGTTAGAGTCTAGAGAGGGATAATGGTAAGGGAAGAGGTTAGAGTCTAGAGAGGGATAATGGTAAGGGAAGAGGTTAGAGTCTAGAGAGGGATAATGGTAAGGGAAGAGGTTAGAGTCTAGAGAGGGATAATAGTAAGGGAAGAGGTTAGATTCTAGAGAGGGATAATGGCAAGGGAAGAGGTTAGAGTCTAGAGAGGGATAATGGTAAGGGAAGAGATTAGGGTCTGGAGGCGAGGGGGATAATGGTAAGGGAAGAGGTTAGAGTCTAGAGAGGGATAATGGTAAGGAAAGAGGTTAGGGTCTGGAGGCGAGGGGGATAATGGTAAGGGAAGAGGTTAGAGTCTAGAGAGGGATAATGGCAAGGGAAGAGGTTAGAGTCTAGAGAGGGATAATGGTAAGGGAAGAGGTTAGAGTCTAGAGAGGGATAATGGTAAGGGAAGAGGTTAGAGTCTAGAGAGGGATAATGGTAAGGGAAGAGGTTAGGGTCTGGAGGCGAGGGGGATAATGGTAAGGGAAGAGGTTAGAGTCTAGAGAGGGATAATGGTAAGGGAAGAGGTTAGAGTCTAGAGAGGGATAATGGTAAGGGAAGAGGTTAGAGTCTAGAGAGGGATAATGGTAAGGGAAGAGGTTAGAGTCTAGAGAGGGATAATGGTAAGGGAAGAGGTTAGAGTCTAGAGAGGGATAATGGCAAGGGAAGAGGTTAGAGTCTAGAGAGGGATAATGGTAAGGGAAGAGGTTAGAGTCTAGAGAGGGATAATGGTAAGGGAAGAGGTTAGGGTCTGGATGGGGTTAATGGTAAGGGAAGAGGTTAGAGTCTAGAGAGAGGGATAATGGTAAGGGAAGAGGTTAGAGTCTAGAGAGGGATAATGGTAAGGGAAGAGGTTAGAGTCTAGAGAGGGATAATGGTAAGGGAAGAGGTTAGAGTCTAGAGAGGGATAATGGTAAGGGAAGAGGTTAGAGTCTAGAGAGGGATAATAGTAAGGGAAGAGGTTAGATTCTAGAGAGGGATAATGGCAAGGGAAGAGGTTAGAGTCTAGAGAGGGATAATGGTAAGGGAAGAGATTAGGGTCTGGAGGCGAGGGGGATAATGGTAAGGGAAGAGGTTAGAGTCTAGAGAGGGATAATGGTAAGGGAAGAGGTTAGGGTCTGGAGGCGAGGGGGATAATGGTAAGGGAAGAGGTTAGAGTCTAGAGAGGGATAATGGCAAGGGAAGAGGTTAGAGTCTAGAGAGGGATAATGGTAAGGGAAGAGGTTAGAGTCTAGAGAGGGATAATGGTAAGGGAAGAGGTTAGGGTCTGGATGGGGTTAATGGTAAGGGAAGAGGTTAGAGTCTAGAGAGAGGGATAATGGTAAGGGAAGAGGTTAGAGTCTAGAGAGGGATAATGGTAAGGGAAGAGGTTAGAGTCTAGAGAGGGATAATGGTAAGGGAAGAGGTTAGAGTCTAGAGAGGGATAATGGTAAGGGAAGAGGTTAGAGTCTAGAGAGGGATAATAGTAAGGGAAGAGGTTAGATTCTAGAGAGGGATAATGGCAAGGGAAGAGGTTAGAGTCTAGAGAGGGATAATGGTAAGGGAAGAGATTAGGGTCTGGAGGCGAGGGGGATAATGGTAAGGGAAGAGGTTAGAGTCTAGAGAGGGATAATGGTAAGGGAAGAGGTTAGGGTCTGGAGACGAGGGGGATAATGGTAAGGGAAGAGGTTAGAGTCTAGAGAGGGATAATGGCAAGGGAAGAGGTTAGAGTCTAGAGAGGGATAATGGTAAGGGAAGAGGTTAGAGTCTAGAGAGGGATAATGGTAAGGGAAGAGGTTAGAGTCTAGAGAGGGATAATGGTAAGGGAAGAGGTTAGGGTCTGGAGGCGAGGGGGATAATGGTAAGGGAAGAGGTTAGAGTCTAGAGAGGGATAATGGTAAGGGAAGAGGTTAGAGTCTAGAGAGGGATAATGGTAAGGGAAGAGGTTAGAGTCTAGAGAGGGATAATGGTAAGGGAAGAGGTTAGAGTCTAGAGAGGGATAATGGTAAGGGAAGAGGTTAGAGTCTAGAGAGGGATAATGGCAAGGGAAGAGGTTAGAGTCTAGAGAGGGATAATGGTAAGGGAAGAGGTTAGAGTCTAGAGAGGGATAATGGTAAGGGAAGAGGTTAGGGTCTGGATGGGGTTAATGGTAAGGGAAGAGGTTAGAGTCTAGAGAGAGGGATAATGGTAAGGGAAGAGGTTAGAGTCTAGAGAGGGATAATGGTAAGGGAAGAGGTTAGGGTCTGGATGGGGTTAATGGTAAGGGAAGAGGTTAGAGTCTAGAGAGAGGGATAATGGTAAGGGAAGAGGTTAGAGTCTAGAGAGGGATAATGGTAAGGGAAGAGGTTAGAGTCTAGAGAGGGATAATGGTAAGGGAAGAGGTTAGGGTCTGGAGAGGAATAATGGTAAGGGAAGAGGTTAGAGTCTAGATAGGGATAATGGTAAGGGAAGAGGTTAGGGTCTGAAGAGGATTCATGGTAAGGGCAGAGGTTAGGGTCTGTATGGTAATAACGGTAAGGGCAGAGGTTAGGGTCTGGAGGGGGTTGATGGTTAGCAAAGAGGTTAGGGCCTGGAGGGTGTAGAGGTCATTGGGGATGGGTGCTGGATGGGAGGTATGTTTCCCCGATATTTGAGTTGTGGTCCCTTTAAAACCCTGTGTGGTCCTAGGAAGGAAGTCCGGAATATGAAGCAGCAAGCAATTGCTGCTTGTCTGTTTTTTTTTCCTTTCTCTTGTCAGGGCCGGACTCCTGGGATGGGAGGGAGTCTGGCTCTAGGCACACACCTGGTTTGTCAGTAAAGCTGAGAGCCTCATGAATAATATGCAAATGTTATGTTAATGATGTATATGAGCAGCCTCACAGGCAGTCTGGAGGAGGGTGTTGATGTGGTAGCATGCTGGCTACTGGATATCCTGTGAAAGAGGCATACTGGACTTACTGGAAGCCAAACCACACGGTGGACTGCTGTGAGTGTGGCTTTGGCCTATGGGAAATTATCCTTACTTTGAACAAACTGGACTTTTCATTACCAAAGCTGACGTAAGCTACTGTTTGTTTTCTTCATTTCTGCTGAAGTAAAGCTGTTTATGTTCTGCTGCCAAATAAACGGCCTTTGTTCTATACATCTGTGTACTGCGTGCTGGCTGCGACCCCTCTAAACTTCACTAGGGGGATAATGGTAAGGGAAGAGGTTAGGGTCTGGAGGGGGTTAATGGTAAGGGAAGAGGTTAGGGTCTTCTCTTAGCTTAGGGAAGTGGTTAGGGTCTGGATGGGGTTAATGGTAAGGGAAGAGGTTAGGGTCTTCTCTTAGCTTAAGGAAGAGGTTAGGGTCTGGATGGGGTTAATGGTAAGGGAAGAGGTTAGGGTCTTCTCTTAGCTTAGGGAAGAGGTTAGGGTCTGGATGGGGTTAATGGTAAGGGAAGAGGTTAGGGTCTTCTCTTAGCTTAGGGAAGAGGTTAGGGTCTGGAGGGGATAATGGTAAGGGAAGAGGTTAGGGTCTGGATAGGGTTAATGGTAAGGGAAGAGGTTAGGGTCTGGAGGGGGTTAATGTTTGGGAAAGAGGTTAGGGACAGAAGATGGTTAATGCTAAGAGAAGAGGTTAGGGTCGGGAGGACTTAATGGTAAGGGAAGAGGTTAAGGTCTGGATGGGGTTAATGGTAAAGGAAGAGGTTAGGGTCTGGATGGGGTTAATGGTAAGGGAAGAGGTTAAGGTCTGGATGGGGTTAATGGTAAGGAAAGAGGTTAAGGTCTGGATGGAGTTAATGGTAAAGGAAGAGGTTAGGGTCTGGATGGGGTTAATGGTAAGGGAAGAGGTTAAGGTCTGGATGGGGTTAATGGTAAGGGAAGAGGTTAGGGTCTGGATGGGGTTAACGTTAAGCAGGTACCTGGACGGGGTTTAGCAGACACTTGCACTCCCCTTTTTTCCTGAGGTCATGTAGGACCCACTACCCCAGCCCTTCTCCCTGGACTTTCTATGTTGTATGTTCTGTTGCTGCAGTAACTCACTGGTCGCTGAGTCACCAACAGATGCAGGGACCCAGGCGCCAGAAAGATTTTGAAACTTCCTAGAAGTTTGGCATTTCCATGGCAACAGCGTCATGTAACAACCAGACGTCACGCCGCCGGTGACAGGTCTGCTTGCATTGCAAATTGCAGCGTGAGTGCCTCTGGCATTCACATTGTGACATAGGGGCATAGAGGGGACGGTGTGGGAGAGACCCCTGACTGCTTTACTACTCATTGGCTTAAAGGGACACATACACTATGCGATTCTTGGATCAAGTATATGACTGATGCTATCCACATACCAATCGTTAACTTGTGCTGCTCCTTTGCACAACCTAGCACTTTTGATAGCAGAAGTCCTGTCTTATGTTGATCTGATCACTGTAGTATACTGCTGTCTACTTAAAAAAAATGTACTAATGGATGGGGGACTCTTAAAGAAAACCTGAGGTGGCCTAAAAAAAAAGAATATAATATACATACCCAAGATGAGGGAACCCTTACATGTCCTCCTTAACCAAACTGCCACTGGCCAGGACCCTGCCAAGACCTAGGCATACTGTGCCTGTGCGACTATGGCCACGCCTATGCAATAAACCAAAGCCGCTTGTCCACGAGCAGCTTTGGCTTATTGCACAGGCCCAGCCATACTCATGCAGGAACAGTATGGTGGCGCTCATGCAAGAAGGAGGCAAGTATGTCAGCGAGAACATATCTGACAAGCTCTTGTAGAATATGTTCAGAGGTTCTGTGTGCAGCAACAGTGCAGTCAAGAAGGAGATGGGGCTATCCAGAGGCTTCCTTCTACCTAGGACTAGGTAATTAATTATCTTAAATTTTTTTTTTGGGGGGGGGGGGGCACCTCGGGTTCATTTTATGGAGCGATTTCACTTATGAAATTCATGGGCACTTTTATGCAATGTGAATTCTCATTAGAATTGACAAGCTATGAAACTCAATAGGCACACTCACAACTAATGTGATTTTCTGTCTGTGCCAGGCCTCTTTTCCACAGACTGTTGATAGGCAGTGAAAGGCCTCTCAAACTATCCAACTGCTCACTGCTGCCTGGTAACTGCTTGTTGCTGCATGATAACTGCTCACTGCTGCCTAGTAACTGCTTGTTGCTGCCTGATAACTGCTCACTGCTGCCTGGTAACTGCTTTCTGAGCACACAGCTCAACAGCCCTTGGAAAAGAGGTCTAAAAACAAACCTTTGCAGCCATCTGCTTTTTTCTGCAGATAGGTCTGTACATTTAGAACAAACACTAAGTCCAAGGGGGACAGGCCCTATAGGTACTAGAAAGCACAGGTAAGTCGCTTTATATCTAAAAGAGCTATTTGCTCAAAAGGAGGGAACAGGCGTATCAGGTTACTCCTCAGTAGGTTAAAACACTTCTCATAAGTGCAGAGACCAATATATAATGGGCTCTATTCTCAAAGAGCCAAAAGTACCGCAAAATTTTACCGCTAAATTCCCGCCAGCGGTAAACTCCGCATTTTTTCAGCATTCACTAACATTTTCCGCATGTTTGCCGCATGCGGGAAAAAAGATGCGGAAACAGCCATTATTCATGCGGGAATGATGCGATAAAAAGGTCGCATGAAAAAGTGTTTAAAAAAAAAAAGTTAAAGTCCAGCAAGCACAGCCCTTAAGCCTCCACACTTCATTAAAGTCAATGGGATGCGGAATATATCACCTACTACTTGTAGGTGATAAAAAAATCGGTAATTAACGACGAAATGATGCGCCTGAACAATTTTGAGAATTGATCTTTTATTGCGGAAAATACCGACTTTTGCGGAAAGTTTTCCGCATGAATCCCGCACTTTTATCACACTTTTTCCACATGCGGAAAAAACATGCGGAACATTTTGAGAATTCCAACTTGACGGTATTTTGGGTGCAAACTTTCCGCATGTACTTTACCGCATGCGGGAAGTCTTTGAGAATAGAGCCCAATGTGGAGGTCTTTGCTGATCCCCCACAAAAACAATTGTGGTGTAGCTATTCCACATAGAGGTTGCATGTAAACCTACTACACTATACAGAATATACAACAGGTAAGCTCAGATGCAGGCTTGATAACCTGCATAGGGAGCCCCTTAGTAGTAGTATGGTATATGCTGCAAAGTGAAAATACTGGAGAGATTGCAGAGTGGATATGAGGTGCTATTTACAAAAGTGCTGCAATATGGAACTCTAACATGTTTCACCCTACGGCTTTTTCAAAGAGTGCTATACATATATACAGTAATTATTTACAAAGTGCAAGCCCCCCACCAGTAGCAATTCCCCCAGCAAACGCCCAAGTCAGGCCTCTTTTCTACAGACTGTTGATAGGCAGTGAAAGGCCTCTCAAACTATCCAAATGCTCACTGCTGCCTGGTAACTGCTTGTTGCTGCATGATAACTGCTCACTGCTGCCTAGTAACTGCTTGTTGCTGCCTGATAACTGCTCACTGCTGCCTGGTAACTGCTTTCTGAGCACACAGCTCAACAGCCCGTGGAAAAGAGGTCTAAAAACAAACCTTTGCAGCCATCTGCTTTTTTCTGCAGATAGGTCTGTACATTTGCATCAAGGTTAAGTTCACGCAAAGAGCATTGCATGATGCCAGCGCTATAATACAGGCATGACACAGCATTACAACATGCATGTTTCTTTTCACAGCATGAAGATCGCTATGGTAGGGCAGCAAGGTGGCATAGTGGATAGCACTCTCGTCCTGCATCACAGGGGCCTCAGTTAAAATTCCAGCCATTTGCAAAGAGTTCTTATGGTCTCCCCGTGTCTGTGTGGGTTTCCTCCGGGCACTCCGGTTTCCACCCATATCCTAAAACATACAAATAATTAAATCCCACCTGAGAGGAGAAAAGTGACAAACTTACCTGGGACTTCTTTAACCCTCCCCCCAGGCGCACTTGACTGTGCGCCTCATCGATTGCACCTTAATTGGCAACCCAAACGAGTCATAGACTTTATTAGGGCTGACAGTGGAACAAGGAGGGGAACGTTCAGCCTCGCATTCAGCCTCAGAAGAAGCTAAGTTCATAGCGAAACAGTCACCAGGCCGTGCACCACCCGGCACCCACTGTCACACTTCTGCACCCCCAGTGCCAGGACGATTGCATATACTCTACACCAATGTCGGGTTTGTATCATGCACTTCCACTTTATTGGTAATAAATGTTTCGATAGAGCCAAGCTTTCCATTGATTCTAAATAAAAATAATATGGTAACATTCATGTTATCCAGATATGCACTCTAGAAAGTTTGTTTGGATAACATAGATAATGTTGTCCATTATAATGTGGAGAAGTAATGTAATATAAAAAGCACTGTACGGCAAACCATGCAAGCAAAAGAGTGAACAAACACGCAGTCTGTGTGTCACAAACATGGAATTGAAGTGTGAGCCCTGCCTTAGGGTCAGTTCACACTGGGTATAAAAATGGCCTGATGTGTTAAGCATAGAATCCATTCACACTTGCTACTTAAAACGTAGTGGAATGGAAGTGACGTGCATGTTCCCGACCATATTGATATTTCTGGACACTGCAGGTGGATTAGGGATGGTCGTAGTCAGCCAACTTCGCCATACTGGGACTACGCGTAGTTTTTCGCAAATACGCTTAGCCAAACTACGGCTTCGAAATCAAATATTTGCTTCATATGCATTTCATAGACTACGCGTTAAAATACGCAATTACGCGAAGTGCGAAGCGTAGTAAATGCGGATGCTTATGCCCGCATGCAGAACATTTTCTGCATGTATTCCTCATTAATTGCCTTTACCAGGAACTCTTCTATATGTACATACCCCTTTCCAATGCGTAAATTTGTAAGCATACAATCGCACACGGAAAATTAGATGTGAGTAACGCATTCATAGTTCACTACGCAATACACATGTTAACTACATATAGTGGGTGTAAGCTACGCGTAGCGGTACTTTGCTATGCGTAAATTTGTAAGCATAGGGTATCATTCATAAAGCATTTCCGCATGCGGAAATGCTTAACACCGGTGACTTTCCCGACCACTCAGCATAAGCCCCATTCATAAAGGCTCTTTCCGCATGAAAAGGTGACAGAGCGATACATTTCCGCCTTGTGCGGAGTTTTTCTAGATTAATCTAGAAAAAGTAACAAACACATCCATTCATAAAGATTAGAGCAAGCGGTATCCGGAAGGAAAATACCGCTTGCTCGACAGTAGCGATAGGTGGGCGGAATACATATAAATGAATGGGAGGGACCTCCCAAGCAGCATCAGACAGAGCAGCGCAGGGAGGGAATCGGGCAGCTTTTAAGTTTCCGCATGTCTTCCGCCACGCTGCCGCCAGCTTCCTCCAGAAAACCTCCGCACTTCTTCCGCAACAGGCAGACTTCTTTATGAATGCCCACCCAGAAGTCTTAATTACCGGTTGCGGAGAAGAACGGTGTTTTCCCGCACTACCGACAGCCTGTTTATGAATGATACCCAATGTTTTGAAACTTCACCTACAAACTACGATGTGTAGATGTGAACTACGATGCGTAAATTCGTACTGGCGTAGTTTCTGCTCATCCCTGCTGTGGATGTCCACAGAAGCAATGCAAGCTTGTTTTCCCTATCCTTTCCTGCTCTACTCACCTTTGTCTTCTATGTCTTCCACCACTATACAGCTCCTCTGCCGCTGCTGGCACCGCCACTTGGTTTGGGAGACAAGCGCCAGCATATACAGTGTATACTCGCATATAAGCTGACCCACGTATAAGCCGAGGTAATCACGTTTCCCTCAGAAACCAAGAAAAAGTAATCGACTCTCATATAAGCCCCTTCCCCGGAATAACCCCCTCCACAGTAGCCAGATGTACCCCCAGTACAAGACACCACCAACTGTCTCTGCTGTGTCTCTAGACACCATTAGATGGCGACATAGATATGAGACACATCAAATGCCCCACAGGAAGAATCCCCGATCATTGCACCACTGGCACATTGCTTGTACACACCACTCTTTAAGTCAGTGAACACTAGTAGTCTTGAGCAACACACTCTGCACACCATGTTGCAGGGAATGAGAGGCAAGGACACAGCAGGGAGCCAGCTGGCAAGAGCAGGACCACTAGTCCTTATGCTCTACTGCCAGGAAAAAAAAATGCTCCACCATCCTTTCTGCTCCACGGACTCGTATATATGCAGAGGGGGTAACTTTTCAGCACATTTTTTGTGCTGAAAAATTAGGCTTATACACGAGTATATAAGTTATCTATTGGAGTCCCACTGGAAGCATAAGGCTCCCATTGGTATCAAAAGACCAATGGGAATCTTCCCTAGCACCAGGTGTTTTTATACAATCCAATGGGAACCTGATGCTTCTCCCAGGGCTTTGATCTATACCCCGGTGCTTGTCTCTCGAGCCAAGCGTCAGTGGCAACAATGATACATATGGCAGTGGTGGAGGACTTAAATGGTGGCGACAGTCGTAGTGGTAGAGCGGATAGACAACGATTGAGTAGTGTGTATATATGGGTGAACACTGTTATAGGGCACAGTATATCCATTCAGGATACACTGTTAATGCACCTTTGTGCATCTGGCATAGACTGAACCCAGCCTTAATCTCATTAGTGAAAAGGTATCAATTGGCTTGGTGGACTGAGCAGGGCCAGATTTAGGGGCAGGCCTCCTATTCCAGTTCCTAGGGCGGAACTATGTTTGGGGCGGGTGGGGAGACAAATGCGACATTTCCCAACCATCCCCACAATGGGACACAGGTCTGCTTTTCTTTCCGTCTGCAGCCGCCCGCTTTCCACGCTGCAGCATGTCCTTGCCTGCGTGTGTCTGCGTGCGCCGTGCAGGCAGCTACAGAGGAGTCCAGAGCAAAGTAGCCAATCAGCTGATGGGAGCACAGGAACAGCGTCTGCAGCATGTAAGGAGCTCTCGCTATGCTGCTGGGAGCCTGGGACACAGATCAGCAACCCTCAGGGCACAGCTAGATACAGAGCAAGACCTTCATGCACAAATCAGGAGGACCACAGCAGGAAGCTATTTGTCCCTTCTCCCCTCCGAGTCCCGACAGCAAAGTGCGGGGGAGGGAGAGAGTGATCAGCTGAGCGGGACTGAGCTCACACGTGGAAAAGCAATGCACTCTGTGAAGCCTTCCCCAGTGTACAGAGGAGAAGTCTTACACCACGATGCAGGAAACTGCATGATCTGTTTCCTGACTGAGAATAACTCCTGCTGCAACTGCATGCTTGAAAGTTAGCGTTGTTGTTACTGCATGTTTCTTCCTATCCCCCCGAAGCAGCATTAGGTGGTCCTTTTGTCCCCTCCCTCAGCTCTCAGCATGTCCCCCCACTGCAAAGAGGCACTACTCCTTCCATCATGCCCGTTCACAGGCACTACTACTCCCAGCATACTCCTTCCCCTCTATAGAGGCAATATAGCTCCCAGCAAGAAGGTTCAACCCCCTCCTCCATAGAGGCACTACTGCTCCCAGGATGCTCCTCCTCCTCTTTAAAGGCAACATAGCTCCCAGCAAGCCCAACCTACAATTATAAGGCACTTCAATTCCAAGCATGTCACTCCACGAACCCCCCTGGTTTTCCCCAAAGTGATAAGTGCCCCCCCCCAAAACTTCTGCAGAGTATTCACAGCAGTCCACGCTTACCTGTCTGGAATGCTCCACTGTGCTTTATCCTCACAGGCACCTCCTCTCTGTAACCCATCAGCACATGTACGTGCCGCCATAAGGCGCCTATAAGGATGACGCACACAGATGGAGGAATTGCGCTCCACTGTAACTACTCTACAAGGATCTCAGGGGACCACTGTTCACAATGGGTAACCCAGCAGCCAGCTCTGGGGCCCTGGTGGTCAACCCAGTTCTATATGGTAATGGAGGGGGCATGTTGGAAACTGCAGTGCCTCTGGAAGGGGAGGAGCATCCTGGGAGCTGTAGTGCCTCTGTGGAGGGATAGGGGCATGCTAGCAGCTGTAGAGTCTCTATAGAGGGGAAGGGGGGCATGCAGGAAGTGGTTTTCAGTTTGCCGCTATGGAAACGCTGGCCCTGGCAATTCCCTTAAATCTTACCTTAGTTTTGACTGCCCCCCTTTATCTTTTCTTTCCTCACCCCAACCTCACTGATCCCTCCTCCCACTGACCACCTCTTCAGTTACTACTCCTTCCCCCGTCACCGCCCCCCACCCCGCCACAGTTGGTCTCTGGACCCTCAATTGTAAATGCCCACTTACCTTTACACATCTCTAGTTCACCCCCTACAGTTCTAACTGCTAGCTTCCTTTCACACACAGTGCACACATATCTACCTATACTCCACAGTTCCAATACTGTATCACTCTCTGGTTGAATAGGTTTATTCAGTGCATAAGTGTGACTGTAGTTGTACTTGCGTTCATATATTGATGTGTGTGTGTGGGGGGGCAGCTGGTGACAGCAGGCCTAGGGCGGTAAAAAGTACAAATCCGGCCCGGGAGGGGGGGGGGGGGGGGGGGGGAGTAAAGGTTTGCAAGAGCGTTGCACTTAGGTCTGGGTGGACCTCGGCTCGGCCCTGCCTCCAGACAACCTGGCTCTCAAGAGACTGCATACCTGTTCCCAGATTGGGTAACTCTCAAGAGTTGTTGGAGGGGACATAAAACAGCTTGCATGTGGCATCCCTGCTAACATGTATTGAATTATGTGGAAACAAGGTCCTTTTTTACATATTGAAGAAAGAGGTAATACAGTAGTTGTTTTTCAGCTCCTGTTGTATTTGTGCAGAAAAAGCTATTGCACAGCATGCACCTTTAAATTGGCAGCGACACGCTTCCTCCAGCAGTATATAAGTCAGGTGCCTCATGGTTTAGTAATTACTGTTTCCCTCTCCATGCAAAACACACAAGTAACTCTATTCCTGAGAGGAGGAGTCCCTATTACTCTGTTACCGGCCCACATTACAAATCAGTATGGCATCTCAGAGACACCACTGATGATTTATTATGAAACCCGACCTTTTCTCAAAGCATTTTCAGCAATCAGTTGCTTTTAAAGAGACATTGGACCCGGAAATCAGTATCGTGGGGCTGATTTCCAGTGGGGCCATTCACAGAGAGCCAAAATGGAACTTCTTTTTTCCCGTATTTTAACAGTGATTTTCCTTTCCAAAGTTAAATGCAATATATTTCGCTTTATAAAGATGCAATGAAGAGGCAATAAGAGATTTTTGCATAAACAGAAACACAAAACAAAAACAAAACAAAAATTTGCTTTCCTAAAACAGAAAGAATTTGCGATAATTCAGGTTGGAGTGAGCTCGAGATGTCTCCCAGAGCACCACTGCTGAATATATGCAAATTAAAGATTGTACCCTTAGAAGCTAAACACACCTCCAGAACCGCTGGAATGCAATGATGTGTCAGCTTGTTAATGTGTACAGAGCCATAATAATCCAACATGCATACAGACTGTTTCGGATTGTTTGATCCTCATCAGTGCATGGCATGGATTAATTTGGCTCTTTGCATAAACAGAAAATGCTTTTATTCAGAAGGGTGAAGACAAAAAAAAAAGCAGTAGTTTCACTCCTGTCATTTTTAATCAGTTATGATTAACCTATGAAGAGGAGAATAAATATTAAAATGTAATTTATTGATAGTAAAAATCACATGTTCAAAGCTGCCTAAATAAGCTACTAGAGAAGGACAGGGTTTCACATGCAGTATAGGAAATGGGTATCCACAGCAACTACTGTTTATCCTGGGAATAACTACCCCCTATTCCTGACCTCAGTATATAAATTATACCACCAAACAAAAGTCCAACATGATTCACCCCTTCAAAATGTGGGGCTTTGTCAAGGAAAGAAAGTGCTCCGTGCAAAATCACAGGTGCACCATAAAACCCCATTATAATACAATAGATCACATAACAAGTATCCTGTCAGCTCAGACTAGCAGCCTTTTGCACTCCAGAGCACTGAACACTTTCTTCCCCTGATGAAGCCCCCCATTTTTAGGTGGGCGAAACATGTTGTATTTTGTTGGGTGGTGTAATTATGTACTGAGGACATGAATAGGGGGTAGTTATTCCCAGCTTAAACAGTAGTCGCTGTGGATACCCAGTTACTATATGTGAACCCCCATCCTGCTCTTTGATCATTAGTCACTTTATCTAATCTAGGTAGCTTTAGGATATGAGTTTTAATGATCCAATAAAAGCTATAGTTTAATAGTTAGTCTCCTACAGTTAGATTGACCATATGTGAATTGAATAAGTCTGTATATTGTTTTATTTTTAATCAGTTTGTCAGAAAACTAACAAGTTTCACATTAACTTGAAAAAAGGGCCAAGGCAGATCACCCATTTTTTTTCATATTCACTAGTAATGTAAGATCTGCCTTGCAATGTAATGTAATGTTTAAGGGGTATTCACTAAATTTCATTAAAACTGCTGTGTGCAGGAAGTGCAGGACAATTTTACCTGTACCTCCAACTGTTAGGTAGTGCGCATTGCAGTTAGTGCAAACCGTGTTACCTAGGTAAACAGGTTTGTTTCCAGGGTAGTGCATGCTAGGTAACATGGTTTGCACAATGTGCGCTACCGAAAGGCCTGGAAGTACCAGTAAAATTGCTGTGAGCTCTATGCTTATGGCAGTTTTACTAACATATATTGAACACAACCCATTTTGAGTTATGCAGATTTACTAAGGACATTGGAATGTGGGGAAAAGCAATAATACACAAAGTATAAGAGTCCAGTCTCTTGAACTTACACTTTACTCAGGGACTTATGTATATAGCAGCAATATGTAGATGTTTTATAGTTTACCCCTCTTATCATTGCATAGCTTAACGGAACAAAGTATCAAATTGTTTGTAAAAGGATAACGTTTTTTTTAAATGTTTGAAACCGCGTTCACACTGGCACAAAAAACGTTTTGTTTAGTGTAATGGAACTGAACAGATGCAAACGGATCCTATGCAAAGCCATACGATCGGTTCACATCAGTCTGTTCAGAACAACTATATTTGCCTATATTTGTCACAGTTGGTAAGGAAAGATTGCTGTATACTGCCTGCATACTACACATTGTAACATGGGAGGGCCCATTATTTATAGTTATGCCTCTGATGCGCAGTACAAAGACATGCAGATATTAATTATGCACCACTTGCCTCAGCGTCAGCTCAGTCCATAAAAGAATGGTCTTTTTTTTTTTTTTTTTTTTTTTTTTTTTGGGTGTTTAACTTGTTTAATTTGATCTTATATATTTTTTTTTTGTCATACTATTTTTTATTTTCAACAAGTAAAAAAACTTCCAGTGTACATCATATACTTTTCACGGTATAAGTAATTGAACAGGTTGTACATTTGTTGAGAAAATATATGTAACAATTAAACATTGCTTAAAGAAGTGGAGGAGGATCATCAGGAGCAGAGGAAAGCTATTCTCGAAAGGATCTGATGAAAATGTTCTTTATAGAGGGTCCAGGGAGGTTCTATGGTCTTTAAGATAGGCTATTAATCCTGGGGTACTATTTTGCTGGGTATAATAGATACCGTAGTTTTCACTCTTACAAGTTTTATCATCTATGTCGGATCCTGTAATCAGGAGCATCAAACTTATTCTTAGCAACTTGACCTACTGTGGGATGTAGGCCTAACTATAGTGAGAGAGAAAGGGAGGAAAGAAAGAGAAGAGAGCAGTTCCTACTGTCTTATGTAGGTATAGGTCGTCCTAGGTTACCTGTAGTTATTTTGGAAAGCTGTATTAGGTGTCGGAGTTATGTTATGCCGGGGTCTAAACATCAATAAGTAAGATGGGAGGGATGTCTCTCTATGTAGTTTATAGTCAATATAAGGGTTCGTTAAAAATAGGTTCTGGTAGTCAAGGGGGTTGGTAAACAGGCGAGGAATAGGGCCATGAGTCCCAGATTCTGTGGAAGCTATTTTCTGCGTCTCTTAGTGAAGCGGTCAGTTGTTCCATAGATCTGGTCCAGTTGACTTTCAGGATAACTTCAGAGATATCTGGTGGAGCTATGTTTTTCCATGCTGAAGCTATGGTTATTCTAGTAGCCGTAAGTATATGATTGACTAGCCGGTTTGTGTGTTTTCTCCCTTTCGTGAAAGGCTTGCCTAATAACATGTGAAGGGGGTTGAGCGGGACTTGTGTGCCAGTAGTGGAAGCAATAAGACCTTGGACCTTGGTCCATAGAGGAGTGAGCATGGGACAATACCAGAAGATGTGTTCCAGGGTGCCCTTTTCATTACAGCCCCTCCAGCAGAGATCTGAAGTGCCCGGGTAAATCTTTGATAGTCTTTCAGGGGTGAGATACCATCGAAAGATGATTTTATATATGTTCTCTCTGATTTGGATACACATGGAAGAATGTTTGGCATTTTCCCATATCTCGTACCAGTCTTCTATGGAAACAGAGAAGGGAAGTACATTTGACCATTTGGTCATATAGGGATGGTCTGGGATGGAGGAGCCTGACTTAGTGAGGAGTAGTCCATAAATCTGTGAAATCAGGCCCTTTTGGTGTCCCTTGTGATTACATAATTGTTCAAAGGGTGATGGAGTAAAGGGTGAAGGTAATTTGGGGATGAGCGAATTAATAAAGTGGGTAATTTGATTAAGTTCTAAGATTAGTTTAGTAGTAAGAGGGGTTTTTTCTTCTATCTGTGATTTAGTGTGGACCTTACCTGAGAGGGGGTGTATCCAGTTCCTCAGGTTGAAAAAACCTAAATTAAACCATGTAGACATAAATGATTCAGATAAACCTGGTTGAAAGTGAGGGTTTCCCAGTATCGGGAGCAGCGGTGAAGGAGAGGATTTCAACTTGGCCATGTTAGCGGTTAATCGCCATATGTGAAGCGTAAATTTGATCGTTGGGAAAAGAATGGTCATTTTTAATCAAGACTTGATTCATATTTTTAATCACTAAGACTAATAGTATTTTAGTCTTGAATAGTAATTAAGTATTTTTTTTAAAGGACCTCTGTCATGAAAATCTTAAAATGTAAAATACATGTAAAGTGCATTTCTTCCAGAGTAAAATGAGCCATGAATTACTTTTCTCCTATGTTTGTGTCACTTACAGTAAGTAGTAGAAATATGACATTACTGACAGATTTTGGACTAGCCCATCTTCTAATGGGGGGAGGGGGGGGGGTTCTCATGGTTTTCTTTGTTTTTAAAAGCACTCAGTGAATGGCAGTTGCTCCGTCCAACTGCCAAAAAAGTGTGCAGCAAGCAGGGAGGCTGGCCAGCATCATTGTATAAATCTTTTTCAGGGACTGACTTTATAAAGAATAAAGGCCATGCTGAGAATCCCCCATGAAGAGATGGATTAACCCAAAACCTGTCGGTAATGTCAGATTTCTACTACCTACGGTAAGTGACAGCAACATGGGAGAAAAGTAATTTATGGCTCTTTTTACTCTGGAAGAAATGTACTTCTCATTTGTATGTGTTTTAAATGTTAAGATTTACACGACAGTTCCTCTTTAAGTAGTTTAATAGTGTATGACCAGCTTAATGGTACTAAGTGTACTGAGAAGTTGGGGGTCTTTTCAAGATTCCCATGAGTCATGTATGCCCCTAGTACCCGTCCTTGTACCCATTTGCTGTAGGGGTGAAATGCAGCCATGGCATACAAAACTCATTATACCACAGACATTTGCCTTTGTAATTGTAACCACTCTCTGCTAAGCTTAGAAGAGTTACGCTGATGGACTGTCATCACCAATCATTCTTTGCAGTATTTGGTACCAAGGATAGAACACTTATTCGTTGGAGGTTATTTCCACTATACAATTAAATCTAGACTAGATGAACAGCTATTGAGAGCTCAGAGTGCACTGACTATTCACATAAGACAGCATGCTTGCTTTCATCAATGGAGGGTGCTTGTTATGCCCAGGGGTGTAACTACAGGGGGTCCAGAGCTGTAAGGAGGCCCCAACTACTACTTTACTGCCTCCAATAAAGGGGTCCATCCTTCAGATCAAGTGTTTTTGTGGCTACACTTTATGGGTGTGAAGATTATGATGTCCACACTTGTTTTATGACCTTTGCAAGGTCAGTTCTTTCCCGGATATAAGATGGCCTTGAAACATTTGAATAGCAAGGGGGTAAGCTGCAGCATCTATGGGTAGACAGACAACTGGTTTTCAACTTGCATCCTTTCTGCAATTATCCTTTGTCATACTTTCCATTTATTACAGCCAGGGTGCTCACCGGGAGATAAACATAAGACAAAGTCAAAGTTATTCATCTAACTCATTTAATCCACAGAGTATTCTCAGAAGAATAAAGGTGGCCACACACCTACTGACTATGCAGCCCGATTGACCATCTGATGTAATCATTTTATCAAATTGGATGAAAATCTGTGCCACAACAAGCATGCCTGATCGATGATTCCACCAGTTTTGAACCAAAATTGGTTAAATGCATTGATTGGACATTTTGGAAAGAAGCTGGTCGAAAGTCCTTGAATCGCAAGGGCAACGGTAACAGCATTCAATATTAGGACAGATTCCACCTGCCTCGACGCTCCCAAGTGTAAATGTTCCCCCCCAGTGGCGTAGCTAAGGAGTTGTGGGCCTAGATTAAAGTTTTACAAAGGGGCCCCCCCAAGCACTCTATACATAGCAATTGATACGGCGCACCAAAACCTACCAATGGAACTACAGTGTCTGAGGTGCAAGAAGGGGATGGGGAACAGTTTGTTAATAATTACCACTATTCAAAGTATCTATAGAAGTGATTATTATGAGTACAGGACCAATAGAGAGCTAATACTGTAGTTAAGGGGGGGCCCTTCGGGGCCCCTCTGGCCCAAGGGCCCTGATGCGGTGGTTACCTCTGCAA
Organism: Hyperolius riggenbachi; assembly: GCF_040937935.1. NCBI lineage: Eukaryota > Metazoa > Chordata > Amphibia > Anura > Hyperoliidae > Hyperolius > Hyperolius riggenbachi. Next base: position 235,273,461 of record NC_090652.1, on the reverse strand, counting down.
CCCCTATTGCTACACCCCTGTTCCCCCCCCAAAGTAAAATCTCTCCTATCCTGCTGTCACAACTCCTGGCCTCCTCCACCAAGGCCCTGAGTAGCGCCAGATGAATGGTGAGCCTTTACACCACATGGGCACCAGAGGAATATTTACATTTCAGGGGGCTGCCAGGTAGACAGCAGAGGCGGCATTTCTAGGCCGATTCCAGATAGATTTCATGCTGAAAGCTATCAACCTGTAGTGTATGTGCAGGTCAACAGATCTCTCTCTGATCAGATTTGATCAGAGAGAGATCTGTCTCTTTGTCAATCGGCCCAAACATTGCTAGATGTATGGGCACCTCAGGCTGGTTTCACACTGTAAACCAGCATTAGCGATGCGGTGCGTCGCTTTCACCGCACCACATAGCTCCGCCAGAAACAGGCCTTCAGGGAACACCGTGTTCATAAGCCGTGTTTCCGGTCTGGCTACCAGTAATTCAGGAAGTGACACACGCTTGCAGTCACTTCCTGCTTCAGTGTATGCGGAAGTACATGGAAGCGTATTGTAAAAATACACTTCCGCGCATGTGCCCCGCGACGTTGCGGTGGTAATTGCTTCAAAATCCACGCATTGCTTAGACTAACATGACTTCCGGGCCGATGCAGATTGCCGCAAGTCTATGCAGAAGCTGCATGGTAACTTAGTTTTGGACTTGCGTTGGGGATGCAATGAAAACGCCACTTCCATCGCGTTGCGTCGTACCGCAGAAGTATGAAAGTCTCCATAAACTTTCATTGCTCGGTGGTGGGGTGCAGTAATACCGCACCGCCCCAATGTGAAAGGGCCCTTAAAGCACACAGCAGAGTACATTTTGTAGTGTGGTTAAGGAAAAACAACTGCATGATTAAATAATAATAAATTATTATATATTAGTTTCAAGTGTGGTGTAATCAAATACATAGTCTGACAAACAAATCTGAGCTAATCTCACAAGGCCATTAAATAGACCGATTTGAGGGACGTGCCGAGGTGTTCAAACAACAAATTTTCAGAAAGAAATATTAATATACATTGTTTTAAATTTTAAAATCCATAAAGGAATGAGGAAATTGCTACTAAACTGAACAACCTTGTCAGGGTGGCATCCTCTGATCAGTCCCTTCACTAACCCTGTACTATGTAGAAAATAAACACATTCATGAGACATGAATAGAACCACATATTTCAGCTTTTATCTAAAAAGAGAACCATTCATTTAATTTTAACCACTTAAGGACCGGCTGAGTTTTTGATGATCTGTGCTGCGTGGGCTCTTCAGCCCCCAGCACAGATTGGGTGGCAGGCAGGGCGATCAGACTTCCCCCCTTTTTTTCCCACTAGGGGGATGTCCTGCTGGGGGGCTCTGGTCGCCGCCGGCTAGTTTGCCTATCGGGGGGGGGCGCCTCAAAGCCCCCCTCCGCAGCACTATTCCCCCCTTCCTCTCCTTCCCTCCCTCCCCTTCGCAATATAGGCGGTACAGGACAGCGATCCGTCCTGAACCACCTCAGATAGGCTTCAGCCTATCAGATGGCTGCGATTCCCAGCCAATCAGAGGCCGAGGATTGCCGATCTCCGTACAATGTAAACACCGGGGATCACGTCCCCGCGTGTTTACATTTAGCCTGCGAGTCGCGATCAGAGGCTCGCAGGCTGTTCACGAAGCCCCTCCGCCATGAACTGACAGGAATCGGCCATGGAAACACCTATCGGCGGCGGCTGGTCGTTAAGTGGTTAATTAAGTTTCTGGTTAACAATCAGGGGAGGGCTGGGTGCCATTTGTACCCAAAATGCTACATTTTTTTAAAAGAAAAAATGAGCCCTCCTGAGTGCCATTAGGGGAGTCACCTCTTACTCACTTTCTATATTTGAAATTTGAATTTTATTGCTACCCGCCTGTCATTGGTAATATCTGCATGCCATTGATATTTGCTATAATTTTGTTATTGCTATTATCTTCCTGTTTCTAATATTATTTGTATGACTTTGATATCTACCTACCATTGGTAATATGGGCCTACCTGCCACTGATATGTGACTGTAATTGGTAATATCTAGCATGTTCTTGTTATTAACTGCATGCCATTGATATCTTCTTCTTTTGATAACTTCTGTCATTGTCATCTGTATACCTTTATATCGACCTGTTGTTGGTAATATGGCCCTGTCATCATTAATATTTGTAAGTCTTTGGAAATTGCTTGTCATTAATTATATTTGTATGCTATTACAATTGGCCTATCATTGGCAACAAAAAACGGAGTTCTTAGCACACATGCATCTGCCATACATTGGCTCCACCATAGACCTCAATACTGATTTGCATCTATGGGGTGCCAGGTGCTTACATTTGACTCAGGCACTAAGCAATTCCATGGGCACATGGCAGTGCAACAGAGGAGTGCACCGATTATGTTGGAATGGCAGAAACAACTGGGAAAGAGTTTGGCTATACAGAAGCCGAACACATATAGGGGCTATGGGAAAGGCGAATATATGAGTTTGGCACAGGGTATAAGAGACAGCAGAAACGGTCATTAATGGAACGCATGGTAATGAATATAGCTACACTGTAGCTGCACTCAGAGAGCTGTAGTTAGTTAGTATTAGGCTTGAAGAGTGGAGGGGTTAGTGTTAAGTGCCCACGGATGATCCAATCTTTTCTATTCAATCTTACCAATTTTATGTAATATAGGGGATTACCTAAAGTATCCATTCAATATATTCACTCAGTTTACTCCTTTACTACATAGACTTGGTGAGATTGGACAAAAAGGGTTGGATCATTAGCATTTTTAGTGTTAGGAGTTGAAAAAAGTAAACCTGAACTCAGGATACAAGGAAAACAGAAGATAATGCACCCTGTGTGTTTTTAAAGAGTTAAGCCTGTCTTACCCCCCTCATCTGTAACTAAGCACAAGTGTAATTTGATGTTTCAGCTGTGTCAGCACAGAAATTTGGCAGTCCTCAGTAGACACAATTATCTGTAAACACAGAATGTTAACTCTTTGTCTGCTTCCATGAAATCAGGATGTAGGCACACTGCAGATTTATTGCAGGAGTTCTGTAAGCTGTAACAAAGAAATGTTTTTCTTTAAATGGTATTATACTGTTGCTTATCTTTTAGAGCAGAGAGGATGTTCTGAATTCAGGTCCCCTTTAACAGTGCACAAGGGTCGTAATATGAAATAAATCAGCGCAGGGGCGTAACTAGAAATTACTGTCCCCCCCCCTGTGAAACTTTGGATGCCCACATCCTCCCCCCTCAAAACAGAAATTGGAAAGGCAGGAAAGGCAGGATATTTAGAAAAAAAAACCATACTTCCAGTGTAGGTTGCATGCAGGGGTGAGCCTGGGGTGCCTGGCACCTGGGTGCAAGATTTTCTCTGGCGCCTATGGGAGTGGTTAAATTAACCACGCCCAACCACATAACCACACCCATGTCCTTCCTAATCACACCCACACCTTCCACCTCTTTACGCATGCATGTGATACCCCATTTCTACCCCTCTTCCATGGGCTTGCTTCTGGCTGGCTTTGGCTTCCTGCGAGTCTGCTAGTCTCTGGACTGACTCAGGCTGAGAGGCTCTGCGAGTGCGACGCAGTCACACACTGCGTATTTATGGCTGCCTGCGGCCACCCTACTCTCGCTCGCTGACGTCGGCTCCTCCCCCCTGCCAAGCCCAAGGTGGGCTGCCTGTATCGTTCCCGTTGCGCCACACAGCCTGCCAGTGTTGCCAACCTTTCACGTTATTTTTTACTGACAAATACCTAAAAATTTACTGACAAAAGATTATTTTTACTGACAAAAATTCCCCACTAAATGCACATAAGAGACAGCTTTTCCCCATGTAAATGCACATAACGAGAGACTGCTTTTCACCAGCAAATGCACATAACAAGAGACTGCTTTTCACCAGCAAATGCACATAACAAGAGACTGCTTTTCACCAGAAAATGCACATAACAAGAGACTGCTTTTCACCAGCAAATGCACATAACAAGAGACTGCTTTTCACCAGCAAATGCACATAACAAGAGACTGCTTTTCACCAGCAAATGCACATAACAAGAGACTGCTTTTCACCAGCAAATGCACATAACAAGAGACGGCTTTTCACCAGCAAATGCACATAATGACAAACAGCCAGTGTCCCCAGGATATGAAGCCAGGGGGTATATGTGCCCGGGATAGGTAGCCAGGGGGTATATGTGCCGGGGATAGGTAGCCAGGGGGTATATGTGCCCGGGATAGGTAGCCAGGGGGTATATGTGCCCGGGATAGGTAGCCAGGGGGTATATGTGCCCGGGATAGGTAGCCAGGGGGTATATGTGCCCGGGATAGGTAGCCAGGGGGTATATGTGCCCGGGATAGGTAGCCAGGGGGTATATGTGCCCGGGATAGGTAGCCAGGGGGTATATGTGCCCGGGATAGGTAGCCAGGGGGTATATGTGCCCGGGATAGGTAGCCAGGGGGTATATGTGCCCGGGATAGGTAGCCAGGGGGTATATGTGCCCAGGATAGGTAGCCAGGGGGTATATGTGCCCAGGATAGGTAGCCAGGGGGTATATGTGCCCAGGATAGGTAGCCAGGGGGTATATGTGCCCAGGATAGGTAGCCAGGGGGTATATGTGCCCAGGATAGGTAGCCAGGGGGTATATGTGCCCAGGATAGGTAGCCAGGGGGTATATGTGCCCAGGATAGGTAGCCAGGGGGTATATGTGCCCAGGATAGGTAGCCAGGGGGTATATGTGCCCAGGATAGGTAGCCAGGGGGCATTATGTGCCCAGGATAGGTAGCCAGGGGGTATTATGTGCCCAGGATAGGTAGCCAGGGGGTATTATGTGCCCAGGATAGGTAGCCAGGGGGTATTATGTGCCCAGGATAGGTAGCCAGGGGGTATTATGTGCCCAGGATAGGTAGCCAGGGGGTAATATGTGCCCAGGATAGGTAGCCAGGGGGTAATATGTGCCCAGGATAGGTAGCCAGGGGGTAATATGTGCCCAGGATAGGTAGCCAGGGGGTAATATGTGCCCAGGATAGGTAGCCAGGGGGTAATATGTGCCCAGGATAGGTAGCCAGGGGGTAATATGTGCCCAGGATAGGTAGCCAGGGGGTAATATGTGCCCAGGATAGGTAGCCAGGGGGTAATATGTGCCCAGGATAGGTAGCCAGGGGGTATAGGGTCCCCGTTTAGGTAGTGACAGGAGCGCACCCAACCCTCCGCCTCTGCCGCCGCCGCTCCCCCCTCACCTTGCAGCAGCTTCAGACCTCAATCAGCGGGCGACCCGACCAGTAAGAAGGCGCCAGGAGCACCCGCTCTATATGCGGAAGTGATGTCACTTCCGCATATCAGTGCGGCGTGCTAGGTCCTAGCGCCCGCCCGCCTGATCGAGGTCTGACGCGGCGCCGGCGGCTAAAGGGAGGGAGGGATGAGCGAGCGGTGGCCACAGGGGGAGAGCGGCGGCCGGGCGGCGCCTCTCAGAGGTAGGCGCCTGGGTGCCTTGCACCCGCAGCACCCGCCCAGGCTCGGCCCTGGTTGCATGGTATAATTGCCGCCAGTATAGGCAGCCAGCTATAGGTGCTCCCAGTAAAGGCAGCCAGGTATAGATGCACTCAGTATAGGCAGCAAGGTATTGGTGTCCACAGTATAGGCAGCCAAGTATAGGTGCCCCCAGTATAGGCAGCCAGGTATAGGTGCCTCAATATAGGCAGCCAGGTGTAAGGGCCCCCAGTATCGGTAGCTTGGTTTAGGTGTCCCAGTATGGGTAGCGTGCTATAGGTGCCCCCAGTATATGTAGCCTGATATAGGTGCCCTGAGTATAGGTAGCCTTGTATAGGTGCCCCCAGTATAGGCAGCCAGGTGTAGGTGCCCCAATATAGGCAGCCAGCCAGGTGTAGGTGCCCCTAGTATCGATAGCCTGGTGTAGGTTCCTCTGTATGGGTAGCATGGTATAGGTGCCCTCCAGTAGATTTAACCTGGTATAGGTGTCTCCAGTATAGGTAGCCAGGTATAGGTGCCCGCAGTATAGGTAGCCAGGTATAGGTGCCCCCAGTATAGGAAGCCAGGTATAGTTTCCCCCAGTATAGGTAGCCAGGCATAGGTCCCCAGTATAGGTAGGCAGATATAGGTGTCCCCAATATAGGTAGGCAGGTATAGGTGTCCCCAGTATAGGTAGCCAAGCATAAGTGCCTGGAGGGGGAAGCAGCCGGCACACACAGCCATGTTGATGGGGGCCCGACTCCCCACTCCATCATTTCAGGCCCCCCCCCCTTCCAGAATTAGAGCACCGGCTGGGCAGGAACACTCACTTCTTCCACGTTCCATGCGCTAGAGATTTATGCACCGCTGGTTTTCTCTGTCTCCACAGCTTACTCTTCTTCCACTAATCAGGAAGTAGAGTGAGCGACAGAAACAGTGAAGACCAGCGGCAAGTGAAGATCCAGCGCATGGAACTTGGAAGAGGTGAGTCTCTCCCGCTGCTCTAATTCTGGTGGGGCGATTGGTGGGGGGATTGATGGGGGGAGGGTGGGGGGCAGATGGTGGGGCCCACAGCTGTGTGTGCTTGCTACTTCCCTCCTTTGTTCCACCCACCCATATAAACGGCCCTGTGCAGGCCCCAGAGCTGCGCCCCCAGGCTTCTGCCCTCGGGACTCCTCACAATTACATCTGCTGCGGTGGTGATTAAAATGCCCCTGAATCAGTGCTTATAAACCGGAGTTTGGAAGGATCCCTGCTGGGATTTTACATAGGGCGCATCTTATTGCTGGGGTTCTCTATGACACAGGGCCTCCTATACCGTTTTTGTTGTTTTTGTTTTTTTTACCTTATTCTATATACGCTCTATTGTGTTGGTGTTATACAATTAGGACACTGCTGGTTAAGTGACGTTTGGGACTGCTCAAGACTATCTTTTTCCGAGCATTTTCCGATCGATTCCTATTAAAGTGCACGGAAATCGATCGGAAAATGCTCGGAAATCGATCGAAAAGCAAATCGGACATGTTGGAAATAATCGATCTGACAGTAAATCGACCAGAAAATCTCATAGTGTGTACCCAGCATGTGACTAAAGTCAATAAGCCTGATGACCAGGGATTTGATCACTAAATCATATTCAGCTTTGTGGGTAAGGTAGCCCTCAATTTTACCTGTTATTGGTGATTGGTCCCTGAACTTTTGGACCGTGTGGCGTAATTTTGGAATGAGCTGTTTATAAATGCTGATTTATTTCATGTTACATTATCTTGGACTGTGGACCGGTCTGCTACTCAGCCGCTAATCTAGATGTTTGGTGCTGGCACTGATTTACATCTTTACCAGTGTGTAATTGTTAACTGAAAATAGGTTACTAGATAAACAGTCTGCAGCTAATGACTCAGTGCACCAGTATGCTAATAGGATTAGCATTCCTGAGTGTGAGATAATAATATGAAGCTATATTTGTTGGTGTGATTACAATTCTCAGATCCTGTATCATGTCCTACATAATTAGCTAACTATGGCTACAATGCACAAAGCATACCCGCATGTGGCAATGCAGGAAACAGTTAATTTTACCAAATATTACATGGAAATTTCTGGCCAGTGAGGTAAATTACTGACTTGTGCGGTAAATACCTCAACACATCAGTAAATGTTACATAGTTACATCGTTATTTTGGTTGAAAAAAGACATACGTCCATCGAGTTCAACCAGAGAACAAAGTACACCAGCCTGCTCCCTCACATATCCCTGTTGATCCAGAGGAAGGCGAAAAACCCTTACAAGGCATGGTCCAATTAGCCCCAAAAGGGAAAAAAATTCCTTCCCGACTTCAGAAGGCAATCAGATAAAATTCCTGGATCAACATCATTGGGCATTACCTAGTAATTGTAGCCATGGATGTCTTTCAACGCAAGGAAAGCATCTAAGCCCCCTTTAAATGCAGGTATAGAGTTTGCCATAACTACTTCCTGTGGCAATGCATTCCACATCTTAATCACTCTTACTGTAAAAAACCCTTTCCTAAATAAATGGCTAAATGTCAACTCACAAAGATAAGGAACATGCGGTAAAGCCAAGAGGGGTGTTCGGTATTTATCTCCAGCTTTGATGTGTAGGAAGTTAGCAAATTGCATGCAATAGCAATGACAGTCAGCAGAGAGCAAATGGCAGATAAAAAGAGCCTCCCCCACCTGCTTCTCACCCTATTTGATCTGATGCACTTACAGGTGGGACTTCAGAATTTTAGAGCAGGAGAAGGAGACATTCAAAGAGGCTTTTCTGCATCACTTTAGATGTGCAAATCTATATAGGGATACACTGTGGCCTCTAGTGGCATGTAAGCACATCTAAAGTGATGCAGGAAGCCTTTTCCTCTCTGTCACAGGACACAGGAACGTCCTCACAGCTTGATGCAGAGACCTTAGCACCAATGCTTCCTGAGGGAGCCAGAAGTCCAGCAAAACTGGCCGAGGTCGCCATGCTCTTCCGCCATGTGTCTGTGGTCCCCCGCCTCTCCCCTCCGTGAGCCGCTGCCGAATCGCCTGTGCTTCCACGGATGCCGGCTGAGTATAAAGCAGTAAGAGCCCTGTGGGCAACCTCTATACTCTTACCACCTTTTTGCCTGAGTGACTGAGAACACCAAGCTGTGTCTCATGCAGTACTGACAGTCACAGCCACATCAGCTGTACCGGCGACACTGGTTACTTTAGTTTGCACACAGTGATTAACTGGGCTGGTCGGACTTTGCTGCAATTATGGCATGTTGGAATCAACTGCTTTTGTCTGCTTGGCTGGCTGTGATAAGGGCAATGTTGTTTCGGCCCAAGGACTGGTGCACTCTGCTTGAACGATCTTCTTGGATCAATATAGCTCATCTGCTGGATGCTTATCATCAACCTCACTGCTTGATACCAATCATGATAGTTTGAAGAGTTTAGCAAATGCTTGGCTTGCACTATATATGCATATGTGGTGGATGCTACTGTTGACAGCTTTACACATCCTCGTTGGAGGCTTGTTACATGCTATGCTTGTGCTAACCTGCATCTCCTTCAGCTTATTGAGGGTTGTATGTTTCTTTTCCCACGCAAGTGTTTGTCATCTGCCTACTGCTCAATACTAACACTAACCAGCTTGGATCTCATATATGTGCCATTACTAGCTCTGTGGAATCCATGAACACTACAATCATATCAGTACAGTTCAATACGGACTGCATCTGCTGTTGCCAGCCTTGTGGCATTTATGAACATTATAACTACATAAGTCTAGTGAAATACAGACGGCAATATGACAGTATCACTCTGGTTCTAAGCAAGCTAAGTTAGTGACTGTTTATCTTTCTGGGTGTTAGACTCTTTTAAGTTCCATACAGTGGGGTTCTAGGGGTTGGAGTGGAATTAGGGGTTGGGGTACCCGGGCACATTTTTATACTGTATTTTTAATGCAATATTGTTGGATTAATAAAGGTTTTTTGATATTTTTCACATATAAATTTGTTTGTGGTCAATCGAGCCGTACCCCCCACATTTCTATCTCACATTTTTTTTCTGATATAGAGACCTTAGCTGACTTCTACATACCGAAAAGGGCTTAGTGAATCAAAGCAACATTTTTCGGTACTTACCGAACTTTACCGCACCTGTGAAAATTTTCGTGAATTTGTAAAAAAAAAGTCTGGATTACCGAAAGTGGTATTTTACCGACCGACCGATTTTTTTTTTTTTTCTTTAATCAAACAGCCCTTTGTAAATTGTATCCTAAGTGTAATACGCCAGTAAATATTTGTAACGATTGGTGTAGCAACACAGGCGTCTGATTATGTGTGATCTGCAGAATCACCAATAATACAGACGCTATACCTGATTATGTGGTGATCTGCAGTATCACCAATAATACAAGTATAGCTGACAGAATAGAAGGTATGTAGTGCTTGGTGCAACAGTAATAGAATAGTATAACTAGACCTCACCAGAGGAGCTGGTGGGCCCTATAGGTACACAGTAACTGAATAGTTTGGCAAAACCTCACCAGAGGAGCTGGTGGGTACTATTAGAACACAGTAACTGACTAGTTTGACAAAACCTCACCAGAGGAGCTGGTGGGTACTATTAGAACACAGTTACTGATTAGTTTGACAAAACCTCACCAGAGGAGCTGGTGGGTACTATTAGAACACCTCACCAGTGACAAGGGCTCACTGGTGAGTAGAAAGGTCAGACAGGCAAGGATCAGTAACAGGCGGGCAGGTACAGTACAGAACCGGCAGGCAATGAGAGTAGTGAGATATCAGGCAGGGTTCAGCAACAGAGTCAGATGGGCAGAAGTACAGAAACGATAAGCAAGAGCAGAGTCAGAGGGTAGCCAGAGTCATACACAGAATATCAAAATACAGTAATACAATAATCCTAGTCTTGTGTGAAATCCCTGGTTTCCTCCCAGATCAAAGCACACCGGATACTATCTAAGGTCTGAGCGCTAACACGTGAGTATTTGCAACAGCAGACAAGTTGCGAGTGAACACTGAGGCTTTTTGAAGCAGAGGAGACCCCACGGCCGCGCCCACAACAATCAGCCAATCCAGAGCGCCGTGAGTCTCCTCTGACGTTAGCCGACCGGACGGTCAGCTGACGCGCCTCCTCCGCGCATAAAGGTCCTGTCTCCGCGCGCTCCCGCGCGATACGGCAACCCTATGTGCAATAGACAGACCCGTCCTTGGCGTACTAGACGCCAGAGGCACGGGTGAAGTGCCAGAACAGGAAGGCAAGGCGGCTGGAGAGACACCCCGCGTGCCCGCAGCCGCCATTATTGTGGATTTTAGAATATTTAAATAATAGACGCGAAATGAAAAGATAGCAGACTGCAGATCAGGTGTTTTTTTTTATTATGCATTAAATAAAAAAATTATTTAAGATTATTAATGTGTAAAAATGTTTGTTTCAAAATGTTGCAAGTCTATAGACTGAATGTAGGAAAATACTTGCTGCAGTGATTCATTACTATTAGGTTCCTTCAGATCAAAGTATAGGTCTCCGCTCGTTCTTCCTCTCCATCAAAAGATACCGAGCCCCCTTTTAGGATCCATCCTCCCATGCAGTAACAGTTCACAAGGGTGGTGCCATTGTTTCTGCAAAAATAACAATACTTTAATGCTCTGTTCACTACTACAGTGTGGTTTGTCCATTGCCTTTCAAAACTAACCCAACAGCTACAATTTGTTTTCTTTTATTGTGGATGCATTGCTATTCCTCTGATAGAGTGACATATACCTGCCCCATGAGCAGCGGATGCTGCAGTAAACCTCTGGAATTGTCACTACCACTGCGGTAAGTGTAAACTGTAAATCTTTTTCAATGCTGGATAAGATTTATAAAATGGCAATCAGATTAATTACATTGAGAGGCGCACATTACTCTGGCTCTTTAAAATGTACCAGAGCTCAAGTAAAGTAAAGAAACGATACTTACCCGAGGCTTCCTCCCGCCCCATAAACACGTGCGAGTCCCTTGCTATCCTCCCGCAGTCTACCATTCAGCCGCGATTAGCCTCGGTAACCGCTCAGTTGCGTCCAGTCTGGGTCTTCTGTGTATGCGCGAGACCCGGACTGACGCCACTGAGCAAGTTACCAGGGCTGATTGCGGCTGAATGGCAGAGGGACTCGCATGTGCTTATGGGGCAGGAGGAAGCTGCGGGTAAGTATCAATTCTTTACTTTACTTGAGCTCTGGTTTCCTTTAACCCTTTGGCACTGTAATTGGCCTGAGGAAGTGGGCGCAGACCCAAGAAACGCATTGCCTGCGCTAATAAAACTTTGTTGTCCTTTGAGACTGTCATTATTGAGGTAAGCCACCTCTCCGTTCTGTTTTAAGTGATTTTAACCTAGTTTTATACATCCTTGGGCACCTCTTATCCCTCATTGTATTATGTTGGTGATCAGTTGTGATCTTTGTGCCATAATTTGCCTAAATTAGAAATCAGATTCTCTGTGCACTTGAATAGAGTAACTGATTGCAACTCTCATACTTCTCACTAATAACAAACAGCGGAATGCAGCCTACTGACTTGCATTGAGGTTATGGCTGTTTCAGCGAACAAACACCACTGCTATCCATTGCTGGCTATGGTGTTCTCCACTTTCAAAGTGGCAAAAGCGATTGGAAATCAGCTTACCAAAGTGGAAAGTGGTATTTGGAAATCGGAGTGCGGGAATCAGAACTTACGAGGAAAGCTGCATTTCTGAGAGTGCTATTCTGAGTACTAATTTTAGGTCTAACACAAGACTTGAAATTATTAGGACAATCAGAAAATTCATAAGTGTACTGCAGTTGGCATTTGGAATTGTTGTTTACTCGTAATATAGTGTACATCTGCAAAATAAAGCGAATTACGCAAGAACAGAGTAATTCCGCTAAACACAGTGGAATTATCAGGGCATTCGTAGTCTTTAGCAATTCTGACCATACTTAATTCGGCCTATAAAATAATTGCTCAGAATTTGGAAGAAACAAAACACAATCCTTTTCTTTAATTAACAAACTTTATTGACAACAATAATAAAAACAATTTCGTGGGTTACATGTTGGAATGCGGAATTCTGTCAGATTGGGAAATCGGCAATTCTGACCATCCCTGAAAATCAATCTGAAAATTTAACAACCCCTCCCCCCAAATGAAGAAAAAAAATCTAGCAAAGAAGCTGTTTTTTGCCCCTCAATTTTGGATGATTTAGCCATGAATAGCCTGATATTTCTAAGTTGTCTTGTTACAGAGATTTGGGAAGCTACAGCGGACACTAGATTTACTAAAGGCTTTTCTACAACAAGATGTTCCAATTCAAACAGTAGCTTCCAGTCAAAGAAAACAATTCTTTCCCTTAGGGCTATGCTGGGATCACAACGGAATTATCACCTCCACTTGTATTTGATTGAGATAGTTGGAGGCATCTGTTGCATTTTTTCCTTGTCTAAATAATGACACTCAGCTATAAACAGCACTGCAGGCTACTCTAATGAGGATTTACACCGTTAGTGCCTGAAAATATACTCAATTTTGAACCTTAAACATTAAGTCTGTTATTGGCTTGTTCTGTGGCACACAGCTAGCTGTACAGTTGGTATGATATGAAATGTAGTGATCTGTGACTAACAAGGGTAGGGACTTGTCCTGCATACCCCAAGCGATTATTGCCTCTCATTTTAGACTGACACAAAGCTGGGATTAGTGTTTATTATCAGCAGCTGTGGTAATAATATTTTAATAATAGGTTCAGTCTGTGAATCCACGTCTGTGAATATTTAGATCTACATGCTTAAAGCCATTGATCCAACTTATTAGTTTTCTGGTTGTTGTTGTGTCCATAGTATCCTATAAATAAAGCCTAGCAACACATATGGTACATAATGTTTAAAGAGGAACTTTAGCGTAAAGGGAAAAAAAATCAATACTTTGCAAAGTGAGAAGTAAAAACATAGAAGAAATATCAAGAAATTATTCATATGCGCCATGTAATCTGTTTATATTGTTTGATCCACAATCAGCCTGAACGTAATCATCTTTACTACTGGCAGATGTGAAGAAAAAAAACAGACAGATCAACTAAACATACCTTGGAACATTGGGTGGGTAACCCCTGTCTTGGTTCGGAAGAATAGCTAGAATTAAAATGACAATACTTCCTCGTATATTGTATTTCTTGGCAACCTTACCAATTTTTATTCCCAAAAAATGGTCCCTGTCCATTCAAAACCTTATTTCTAAATTTGTTTGGGGAAATAAACCTCCCCGTCTGAAACGTGAAAAATTGACCTTCCCTAAAGACAGTGGGGGAGCAGATCTTCCAGATATATGGTATTATTATCAAGCAACCTTGCTGACCAGAGTAATAGATTGGCATTGTAACGAAAACACCAAAGACTGGGTGAGACTTGAAAGACAATTCCTTAACATAGACATAGCTTGGCTACCCTGGAACTTTGACTTGGACCATTCAACACCCTTATATACAAATTTAAAAGCACACCCCCTTATATGGACGACCCTTCAGGGATCTAAAAAATGTTGCTATGAAACTAAACTTTCCTCCACCCTGGGCCCTCTCTCCTCAGTGAGGCACAGTGACAGAAAGGCCTTTCCTCCTGGTTGAATTGAATTCCTCACCTACAAAATTTGAAAGCTTTGCTAATAAAAGACCTATTGATCAATGACAAACCCATTGCTTTTTATGTTCTCTTGCAAGATTCCTCCCAATCACCACTAATATGGCTATACTTACAACTAAAGAGCTTTTTATCTCTAATACGAAAACTTACTAACTTTGCTTGGAAACTCACTGATTTTGAGAAAATGGTATTACAGGGGACCTCTAGGACCCATGTGATCTCTGAAATGTATCATCTCCTTCTAGATCTAGACTAGTCCAGGGGCAGGGTGTCTTATTCAAAGATGCTTGGGAAAAGTGCTTGCAGATTACAATTGAAGAGGAGGATTGGGAAAAAGTTTGCATCATGACCCATAAAAGTTCCCCTCAGTGAATTAACTCAGGAGATTAATTTTAAACTCCTATCTCACTGGTACAAAACTCCAGCCAATTTACACCGAATTTTTCCCACAATCTCTGAGCTTTGTCGGAGATTATTTTTATTATTATTATTATTTAGTATTTATATAGCGCCGACATATTACGCAGCGCTGTACAGTGTGTGTGTATATATATATATATATATATATATATATATATATATATATATATATATATATATATATATATATATATATATATATATATATATATATATATATATTGTCTTGTCACTAACTGTCCCTCAAAGGAGCTCACAATCTAATCCCTACCATTGCCATATGTCTATATTATGTAGTCAGGGATGCTCGGGTAGTACATTTTACTACCCGCCCGAATCCGGATCCGGGTACCCAGTTATTCGGATCCGATTCGGATATCCGAATTTGACATTTTTTTCTACCCGAACAGAATTCGGATATCCGACGCTATTATCTGTGTTATCCGCCCGGATTCGGATACCCGTACTGAAAACCTTAAACAATCGTTTTAAAGGTTAATCTCTTAGGAGGAGAGAGAGAGAGAGAGAGAGATTTATTTTTAATCTGTGATTCGGGTAGTCCGGGTAATACGGATATCCGCGGGTATCACTATCTGCAGATAGCAATCCGGATATCTGCAAAACTATCTGGAATCCGGATAATAGAAAAAGGTCGGATACCCGGGTTAATTCGGATACCCGAGATCCGAATGAGCATCCCTAGGGCCAATTTTAGGGGGAGCCAATTAACTTATCCGTATGTTTTTGGAATGTGGGAGGAAACCGGAGTGCCCGGAGGAAACCCACGTAGACACGGAGAGAACATACAAACTCTTTGCAGATAGTGCCCTGGCTGAGACTCAAACCAGGGACCCAGCGCTGCAAGGCGAGAGCGCTAACCACTACGCCACCGTGCTGCCCACACGATGTGGAGTATCTCGTGGAGACCTACTTCACATTTGGTGGCATTGTAATAAAATTATACCATTTTGGAGGCAGGTCCATCTTCTGATTAGAGATGGCCTGAACCTCCGATTTTAACCTTCGCCAAACGTTCGATGCGCGCGAACTTTCGCGAACCACAATAGACTTCAATGGGGAGGCAAACTTTGAAAACTAGAAACATTTATGCTGGCCACAAAAGTGATGGAATAGATGTTTCAAGGCATCTAACACCTGGAGGGGGGCATGGCAGAGTGGGATAGATGCCAGAAGTCCCGGAGAAAAATCGGGATTTGACGCAAAGCAGTGTTTTTAAGGGCAGAAATCACATTGAATGCTAAATTGCAGGCCTAACGTGCTTTAAAACATCTTGCATGTGTATACATCAATCAGGGAGTGTAATTAGAGTACTGCTTCACACTGACACACCAAACTCACTGTGTAACACACCGCAAACAGCTGTTTGTGTAGTGACGGCCGTGCTGGACTGGTGCGCACCATAGCCAGAGTGCAGGCCGTGGTGGTTTTCAAGCCCAGTGCTTTAGAACATCTTGCATGGGTATACATCAATCAGGGAGTGTAATTAGAGTACCGCGTCACACGGACACACCAAACTCACTGTTTAACGCGCCGCAAACAGCTGTTTGTGTTGTGACGGCCGTGCTGGACTGGTGCTCACCATGGCCAGAGTGCAGGCCGTGGCAGTTTTCAAGCCCATATGGTCGCGGGGCTGTGGTAGCTCAATGATAGAACAACAGTGACTGTCAGGTAGGTATATGCAGTGATGGGTATTACAATGTGCACCTGTCTCACACAGACAGGTACTGGTCAGGCACAGTGACACTGCGTGCGCTCATGTAGGTAGGTGGGTGCACTGACTGAAGTGAACAGGTAGGTATATGCAGTGATGGGTATTAAAAATGTGCACCTGTCACACACACAGGTAGTCACTGAATGTGCTGGGCCTGACTGGCAGTGGCACACACAGTAGGAATTACCAAGGCTGTCTATGCAACACAAGTGTCAGTGGGACACACACAAAAAAATTGGATCACAAAAACAAGATTAGCTCTCAAAAGAGCTGTTGAAGGTGCTTTTTTAGCAATAAGAATCAGCAAGGAGCAAGCTAAGAAGCCTACAAGAGCCTAACTAAGCTTTCCCTATGAGAGTCTGCAGCAGCTTTCCCTTCTCTAATTAATGCAGGCACACGAGTGAGTCCAATGCCTGACGCTTCCTGCCTTTTATAAGAGGGGAGTGGCTCCAGGAGGGAGTGTAGCCTGATTGGCTACAATGTGCCTGCTGACTGTGATGTAGAGGGTCGAAATTGAACCTAATGATGTAGTATAGGAGGCGAATCGAACCACCATAAAGTTCGCGTACGTGGGCGAACGCGAACCACCGAAATTTGCCAGGAACCGTTCGCCGGCGAACTGTTCGGGCCATCTCCACTTCTGATTAAAGAAATTGCCAGTGAAACTTTAGAATGGAAACCTGAAGTTTTTCTGTTACATTTATCTAAAGAAAGCGTCTTATATTATAAAAAATCCTTAGTCAAACATTTATTAAATGCAGCAAAAGCTTGTATACCTCTAAAGTGGAATCTCCTGACCCTCCTTCGATTCTCCTTTGGTTTCAAAAAATAGAACAAATTGCCAAAATTGAGGCGCTGATACATTCCAGAGAGGAAAAGTCTGAGAAATGTATCATCATGTGGATTCAATGGTTTGTTTTCCAAGATATCGATACATTTAGCTCAATTGCACCCTGCTCCCTGCTCCGTTGCAACCCCTGCCTCCAGGATACAGTTGTATGGGCCCCGTTTAAACCTTAGTGGATGATTAATGGCCTTCTTATTTCTTGAGATAACTCTCCCTACCTCCTCACTTTACGACCTTGACATTATAGATGTACTCACAGAAATGCTAATGTACTCATTTTCTCTTCTTTTCTTTTTTGCTGATGGGGTGGGGTCATGTCTGTTCTGTGGTTCTGAAAAATAAACTATGGTGGCAGGGGTGAGCCTGGGGTGCCTGGCACCTGGGTGCAAGATTTTCTCTGGCGCCTATGGGAGTGGTTAAATTAACCGCGCCCAACCACATAACCACACCCATGTCCTGCCTAATCACACCCACACCTTCCACCTCTTTACGCATGCATGTGATACCCCATTCCTACCCCTCTTCCATGGGCTTGCTCCTGGCTGGCTTTGGCTGCCTGCCAGTCTGCTAGTCTCTAGACTGACTCAGGTTGAGAGGCTCTGCGAGTGCGACGCAGTCACACACTGCGTATTTATGGCTGCCTGCGACCACCCTACTCTCGCTCGCTGTAGTCGGCTCCTCCCCCCACCAAGCCCAAGCGTGAGGTGGGCTGCCTGTATCTTTCCCATTGCGCCGCGCAGCCTGCCAGTGTTGCCAACCTTTCACGTTATTTTTTACTGACAAATACCTAAACATTTTCTGACAAAAGATTATTTTTACTGACAAAATTTCCCCACTAAATGCACATAAGAGACAGCGTTTCACCAGTAAATGCACGTAATGACAGACAGCCTTTCATCAGTAAATGCACATAATGAGAGACAGCTTTGCACCAGTAAATGCACATAATAAGAGACCGCTTTTCACCAGTAAATGCACATAATAAGAGACCGCTTTTCACCAGTAAATGCACATAATAAGAGACCACTTTTCACCAGTAAATGCACATAATAAGAGACAGATTTTCACCAGTAAATGCACATAATAAGAGACAGATTTTCACCAGTAAATGCACATAATAAGAGACAGATTTTCACCAGTAAATGCACATAATGACAAACAGCCAGTGTCCCCAGTATATGTAGCCAGCCTGGACCACCTTTAGGCAGTGAGTGACAGGGAGCCCCTTTAGGCAGTGAGTGACAGGGAGCCCCTTTAGGCAGTGAGTGACAGGGAGCCCCTTTATGCAGTAAGTGACAGGGAGCCCCTTTAGGCAGTGAGTGACAGGGAGCCCCTTTAGGCAGTGAGTGACAGGGAGCCCCTTTAGGCAGTGAGTGACAGGGAGCCCCTTTAGGCAGTGAGTGACAGGGAGCCCGTTTGAGCAGTGAGTGACAGGGAGCCCCTTTAGGCAGTGAGTGACAGGGAGCCCCTTTAGGCAGTGAGTGACAGGGAGCCCCCCAGCCGCCGCCGCTCCAGCTCCCCCCTCACCTTGCAGACCTCAGGATCAGCGGCGACCCGACCAGTACGAGCGGGCGCCGGATGCACCCGCTCTATAAGCGGAAGTGATGTCACTTCCGCATATCAGTGTGGTGTGCTAGGTCCTAGCGCCCGCACGATTGGTCGCCGCCTGATCGAGGTCTGAGTGAGGCGCCAGGAGGGAGGGGAGGGAGCAGCGGCGGCGGCCACAGGGACGGAGGGAGCGGCAGCCACAGGGGGTGAGCAGCGGCCGGGCGGCGCCATGCACCCGCAGCACCCGCCCAGGCTCGGCCCTGTATGGTGGTACCCTTTTCCGTTTTTTTTTTTAATTACATATCCAGATCCAAGATATAAATACTATTGGTACAATGGCTCTATATTTCAACAGCGAGATAACTTGCTTTTCTTCGTGCCTTACTGCTATAGGTCTTATTGTTGCCCAGTTGATATGTTTTGCCTGGCTGATCACATAACCTTGTTCAAATTTATTGTAGACTGCAGTATTAATCTTTGTTAATAAAGATTGTTTGAAAAAAAAAACAGACAGCACCAATTGCCATGATCTATATAATCATACTCCCTAACAATGCAATAGGCTAAAAGGTTTTTGTTTTTTTATAGATATACATATGCACAGAGGGAGATGCTGGTTGTTTGGCAGATGGAAACAGCTGTTATTTTCCACAATGCAACAAGGCTCCACAGTGTGATGTCAGGACCTAGGTCCCAACATCACACTGTGGGAGGGGTTTCCCACAATATCAGCTATACAGACGTCCCTGATGATCTATTCGAGAAAAGGTAAACATTTTTCATGGGAAAAGGGGTATCAGCTACTGATTGGGATGAAGTTTAATCCTTAGTTACAGTTCTTTAACCAGTTCAGCCTTCAGTCGTTTTTCACCTGATGCATCCGAGCAATTTTCACCTCCCATTCCTTCGCTAATAACCCATTGGCGTGAGGCGGTCTTCAAGTAGTTAAATTATGTCCCTATAACAATGTATGGCGCCAATATTTTATTTGGAAATAAAGGTGCATTTTTTCAGTTTTGCATCCATCACTATTTACAAGCTTATAATTTAAAAATATTAGTAATATACCCTCTTGACATGCATATTAAAAAAGTTCAGACCTTTAGGTAACTATTTGTTCTTTTTTAAATTGTAATTTTTTTCTTTCTTTTTTTAGTAAAAACATGTGTGTAATTTTAAATGTAATGTATTTGTGTTTGTGTGAAAAAAATGCATGTACGCGTAGTTTTACTATTTGGCCACAGTCAATTTTTTTTATTCCATCCTGTAAGCGAGCGTGCTCACTTACAGGAAGTAAAAGGAGGACGTGATTTTTTTTTTTTTTGTTCAGAAAGACTGCGCCTTCTCATAGAAGCTGCTGGTCTTTCTAATGGGGACTGAGATCAAGGAATTCCAGGAATCCTGGTATAAGGATGTTTATATGTTCTTCCAGGAAATGGACCAATGTAGATTCCCAGCAACAGACTAAAACAAGCCTCATTGTAAAACAGGAATTTAAAATGAGCCTTTTTACCTATTCACCTGGGTGGGATGACTGTTTAGATATCCCTCTCTTTTTAAGGGAAAAAAACTGTTAACCCTTTGCACACTCACATGCAAATGTTCAAACAAATGCATTCACATGAATCAATCATCCAGGCACCATTGCTATCCCTACAGCTAAGTTAAAATCCGGGGTCTTACTTACAAAATAATGCGTTCCCTTGCATAGTCACCTACACTGCGCAGAAGTACCCAGGTATTCATAGGGGTCCTAACTCTGGCCCTGTAACATGCATAGGGCTGACATGCAAACATTTATTGCATCAAACATATCTAAAAGATTAGTAGCACATATCGTGATGTCCTCTCCTGGGACAGATAGTGCATCAAACTAAACTCAAAAGGGAGCTAACGAAATATATTATTGTCCCCTATGCACACACCAGCATACGCTGTGTGCCTCCTGACAATGGCCATAGACAGGAAATAGGGAGTGCAACCAGATTAAACCCTGGCAACAAGGGTCAGTAACAAGAAAAATATACATATATCCAGGGACATCGCCTAAAGTTAGGACATTTCAATAAGTTATTAGGGAGGTGCTAAAAGAATTAAAATCCTGCTACAAAGCTACGTACACGATATATACTTGTTCAATTGCATGTAATAGTATCACTTACTGCCGCTGACACACTAAAGTGTGTATCCGCATCCCGGGCAACGAGACCATCTCATCCAGTTCGAATTCAGAAATGGGGCGGAGCAACAAACGGCCAATTAGATTTCTTTGATTTATAAACTGCTTCCATTCTCATATTATTGATCATTGGTCATTGAGTGTGTCAATGTTACAAAAAGTGGGCAGAGCCAACAACAACCACATTTTTCAATTGGAAAATTTAAAATGCAGCCATGCTTACATCATTAATGGCAGGGTTCTCAAATTTAGCACAGTTGGTCACCGGGTGACTGAGATTAATATTCAGGAAAGTGGGTGGAGCCTTCAACAGCCAATCAAAATTCACTTATTGATTTTCAAGGAGAATATTTAAATTGCTGCAATTTTTACACTGTTAATAGCATAGGCCTCAAACCTGCTACAGTCGGTCATTGGGTGACTGGGATTCAAATTCAAAAAAGGGGCAGAGCCAAAAACAGCCAATCACATTTGTTTGATTTATTTCAATGGGAAAATTGAAACAGCTTCCATTATCACATTATTGATGCCAAGGTCCCCAAAGCACACGCTTGGTCATTAAGTGACTGTGCATCAGGTTAGAAAAAGTGGCTGGACCCAACAACAACTATATACATACCTAAGCAATGCCGGGTCTCAAGCTAGTATGATATCAGGCTTTGATCTATAAGCATCCATATAATGTACATGGTTTCCTGGAAATTCTCTTTCTAAAAGCACAGTCCTGTCTTTCCCTTGTGAGTTTTATGTCTCTTTGTAGCAAAACCAGGGCTGACATTAATGGCTGGGTGTTTTGATGGGACAGCAGATACACACTGTTATACAATCTGTACACTGACTACTCTTCATTGTATCAAAGTGTCATATCGTCAGTGTTGTCCCATGAAGAGATATAATAGGATATTTACAAAAATGTGAGAAATGCATTTACTTTTGTAAGATGCAGTATGGCTGATATGAAATGTTATTACCAAACAAAAGTTTCTGAAGTGTAGCCCGTAAAATCCCTAACGCAAGCATTTCAAAGAACACATATAACATGCAGGATAATAAATGCAAGTTGCTATAAGAAAGAGAAATCCATATGACCAAGCACACCTCTCTAGTTTTATCTGCAAGAACTATAAAGTATATAGAAGTACGGTACGTTAAACATAAGTAGCTTTGTTCCAGATTCCCAGTAAAATGCTTCCACTTTCAGTTTTACAACAAGGGGACATTAAAAAAGTTATGACCATTTCAAAACAAAAAATGGTTTTACAAATACATGCAACTAAGGCTGCTTTTACCAGTGGCATAGCAATAGGTAGAGCAGAGATTGCAACCGCACTGGGGCCCTTAGGCCAGAGGGGCCCTCCTTAAACTGTAGTATTAGCTCTTTATTGGACCTGTGCTGTTAATAATCACTTCTATAGATGCTTTGAATAGTAGTAATAATTCACAAACTGTTCCTTGTTCCCTTCACCTCTGACACTGTGGTTGTCCTTGGCAAGTTTTGGTGTGCTGTATAATTGTTATATATACATATATAGAGTGCTTGGGGGAGGGGGGGGGGCAATGTAAAAATTGCACTGGAGCCCATGGTGTATTAGCAACGCCACTGGCTTTTTCACTTGGTGTGGTGCAATTTTGAAAGATTGCACCACACTTTATAGATATGGTGCAACAAAATCAGTGAGGCATACTTTCCGTTGAAAGTATGCCTCATGTCCAGGATTAATATGCAAGTCGTCCGGTAATGCACTGCATGCAGCATGTAACTTGCGCTGGGATTTGCCGCACCGTGATACACTGTGTTCAATGTGATAGCCCCGTAGGGCTATCACTACTTCTGCAACGGGATGCGGCAGTTTTCGGAGAAGAGATGGACCTACCCAAGTGTAAATAAGGCCCAAAATGTGTGATGTCTGCCTAACATGGTTAAAAAACCTGTAATGCTTTCTGACACCATGTTATTGAGAGTCCTCCTCAAACCCAAAAGGAAAACAGCAATTTTCAGCTATTATTTTCCCTGGATGTAGTCAGCAATATGTTAGAAGCAAACAATTAAAAAGTGGTTTGGAATAATTCATGATCTTACTGCAGAATCCTATCTATATTCTCAGAGATGGGTTAGTTCAAGATGTCAGGAAGAGCAGAGAAACTGTATTGCTGCTAATTTATGTCAAAGGGAGCACACTAACTCAGATCAGTATGATGGATCCAGTGCTGCAAAAAGTGATTGTATCTACATGCTCTGAAAATTCTGGTCAGCAATAACAAAGTTCTTGTCTGACATTGTAAAACTTGAGATCCAAGTCCAAAATTGTGACTGCTGGGATAAGTGGATGACTGGAACTTACGGTAAATAATACCAAAAAACTACCGGTTAAATATCTATTTTTTTACACACAGAAGTGATATGAATCGCTTTAAAGGGATCCTTAAGGCTGGGAACAAAAATCAGTTTTACTCACCTCGGGCTTATACCTGCCCCCTGCAGCTGTCCCGTGCCCTTGCAGTCACGATCGGATCCTCCTGTCCCCCACCGCCAGTTACTTTCACTTCATCGATAGGCTTACTGCGCTTGCGCAGGCTTGACCACGCATCTCCTTCTACGGGTTGCCATCTGCAATAGCGCCCTGCGCAGGACGCTATTGTGGACGGGAACGCATAGAAGGCTATGCGTGGCCAGGCCTGTCGGCAAAGTGAAAGTAGCTGGCAGTGGGGGACAGGAGGATCCGATCATGACTGTGAGGGCAGCTGCAGGAGGTGGTAGAAGCCCCAGGTGAGTAAAACTGATTTTTTTTTTTTAGCCTTAAGTGTCTCTTTAACCACTTCACATCCAGAACTTATTTTCCCCTTATGGACCAGAGCAGTTTTGACGCTTTAGCTATGTCCCTATTTAATCAGCAATAACTTCATCCCTACTCATGGCACTTAAAGAGACACTGAAGCGAAAAAAAAATTATGATATAATGAATTGGTTGTGTACTATGAATAATTACTAGAAGATTAGCAGCAAAGAAAATATTCTCATACTTTTATTTTCAGGTATATAGTGTTTTTTCTAACATTGCATCATTCTCTAATATGTGCAGATTACACAACACTCAGCATTCAAAATGATTCTTTCAGAGCAATCTATGAACTAATGACCTCTCCTCTGGCAGAGAAAAAGAAAACAGTTGAGATAATAAAAGTCAGATAACAGCCCTCTCCACGACTTTGAAAGTCATAGAGCTTAATGGCTTTTTTTGCATAGAGATAACAACTGGAGTTTCTTAACTCTTCCTGTACTAAAAAAAATTAGACTGATGTGTTATTAATGTTTTATTTCTTAGCTGTACTACACATACAAATCATAATATCATAATTTTTTTTCTCGCTTCAGTGTCTCTTTAAATGATCTATATATAATTTTTTTTAAGACAAACTAGGCTTTCATTGGACGGTATTTGGTCCCAAGAAAAATTTTCTTTTCTATGCACTTTAATGGGAAAAAAGCAGAACAAAAAAAAAAATTCATTATTTTTCAATTTATACCAATTCCTGCTTAAAGAGACTCTGAAGCGAGAATAAATCTCGCTTCAGAGCTCATAGTTAGCAGGGGCATGTGTGCCCCTGCTAAACCGCCGCCTCTATCGCGCCGCTAAACGGGGGTCCCTTCACCCCCAAACCCCCCACTGCAACACTTGGTCGCAGACTTGGTCGCTCCTGGAAGCAGGGCTAACGGCTGCAGCCCTGCCTCCAGTCCCGTCTATCAGCGGCGCATCGCCGCCTCTCCCCCGCCCCTCTCAGTGAAGGAAGACTGAGAGGGGCGGGGGAGAGGCGGAGATACGCGCTGACAGACGCGCATGGGGCAGGGCTGCGGCGGTTAGCCCTGCCCCAACCAGGAAGCGCTCCCCGGCTGTACGGAGGAGATTTGGGGGATCAGGGACCCCCGTTAAGCCGCGGGATAGCGGCGTTTTAGCAGGGGCACACATGCCCCTGCTATCTATCATGCTATCTTTAAAAATAAAAAGTGCTACTGTGATAAAAACGATGCCACCAGTTTCCCCCAATATAGATAGCCAGATGTTTTTCCCAATATCACCCCCCTCCCCCCAGTATAGCCAGGTGTGTCCACAATATCATGTATTTGATTCATCTGTCATGAGCACGCAGTATTCATTACAATAACAAGGTGGCTTTTAAAGCATCTCTCCTTCCTCAATCCCAGTGATACGGTTACAGATATTGTAGTGCCGGCAACCCCTTTTTTCTCTTTGATCGTGTCCACAATATCAGCTCCCCAGTATAGCCAGATGTGTCCCCGTGTTTGACATGCCCAGCATAGATAGACAGATGCACCCCCCCCCCCCGGGATAAGCATACTCCCATTATAGCCAGATGTGCCCCCAGGATTGGCACTGTACCCCCATTATAGCTAGATGTGCCCCAGTATTAGTTTATCCCCCATGTGCCCAGATGTGCCACATAATTAAATCCCCCCTCCCCCCAGTTACCCAGATGTCCCCCAGTGTGATCAACACCCCCTCTTTAAATATCCCCCCCGCCCCCCCAAATCAATAGTCAGATGTTCTTCCTGCAATCAGGCAGCCCCCTCCATGCATAAATTGTTAAAAAAAAGCAAGCAGCCTCTCTCACCTTACCTTGTTACCTCGACCATCCTTCAGCCCGAACCTCCATTCCCCGCTCTACAGTCAGCCCCGTCATGCCGAATATCCGTGTCCCGGCTTGATGATGTTATCAAGCTGAGACTCGGATATTCAGCATCACGGGGCTGAGAGCACTGTGGTAAACGGCGGTTTTGGCTGCAGGCTGATCGCTGGAACGAGGTAAGGTGAGAGAGGCTGCTTGCTGCTGTTTTTTTTTTTTGGTGATCTGGGCATGGAGGGGGAGAGATGAAGGATCACCGCCGTTGACTAAGTTCAGCCCCGGGGGTGGGGGTTGTCTCTAATTGACTTAAAGGGAACATGTTCCCTTTCGGCCATTAGTACTGCAGCTAGGGGTGCGCTCAGGAGCGCGCCCAATCGGGCACAGCTGGGCTGCAAGGTAAAATTATATATCTACATCCTTGTGGCTTTCATGAGGTCACAGAGGACGTAGATATACTGTATTGACGAAATAATACCCATCTACCCACCCCACTAAAAGGCTGCAAGGATGTGACCAACAGAGACCTTCAGTTATTCCAAATTATTTATAAAAGTAAGGTTTGCTCAACAAAATTCAAAAAAATATGGGGGACATGGATGGCATCCACGGGCTAACCAGTTAGATTTAGTAGCCTGCAATTGTGTGTGGAGGTTGGATGCTGATAGAAAATATCACGGGTCAGATTAGGTGCAGCTAGTAATTACTAGTAATCACAGATCCAGTGGCGGACACAGCCAGCAGTGGGCCCCTGTGCAAAATTGTAATTGTGGGCCCCCTGCGAAGCGCGCCGCGGCAAAAAATAGGTGCGGATAGAACCTGCGTCGCGTAGCGCCGCGGCAAAAAAATGGGCGTGGCAATGACTGGATGAGGGCGGAGCTAACTAACTTAAAGCGAACCCGGGGTGAGGGTTTATTTCCTTTTAAACAATACTAGTTGCCTGCTGGCCCTGCTGATCTATTTGGCTGCAGTAATAAACTGAATTACACCAGCAACAAGCATGCAGCTAATCTTCTCAGTTCTGACAATATTGTCAGAAACCCCTGACCTGCTGCATGCTTGTTCAGGGTCTATGGTTGAAAGAATAAGAGGCAGAGAACCAGCACGGCAGCCAGGCAACTGGTATTGCTTAAAAGGAGAGAAATATGGCAGCCTCAAGATTATTCTCACCTCAGGTTCCCTTGAAAAGTGCAACGCAAAGACAGTGGGCCCAAGTTTTGGTGACCCTTTCCCCAGAAAATTCACATAATTGTGCAGGTTTTCTCAAGAAAATACACATCATGTCGGCAGATATGCCCAGAAAATACGTGCAATCATGTCGGCAGATATGCCCAGAAAATACGTGCAATCATTTCGGCAGATATGCCCAGAAAATACGTGCAATCAAGTCGGCAGATATGCCCAGAAAATACGTGCAATCATTTCGGCAGATATGCCCAGAAAATACGTGCAATCATGTCGGCAGATTTGCGCAGAAAATACATGCAATCATGTGGCAGACCTGCCCAGAACATACACCTGCTAATATAAATAAAAAAACAAAAACATTTACTCACCTGCAGCAGCAGACCTCCTGTCCCAGCCTCCATCCGGCGCGCAGCTCCCATGGGTGGTTGGGTGGATAGGTAGCCTGGTGGGTGGGTGAGTGGGTGGGTGGGTAGGTAGCCTGGTGGGTGGGTTGGTAACTAGCCCGGTAGGTAGGTAGCCTGGTGGGTGGGTAGGTAGGTAGCCGGGTGGGTGGTTAGATAGGTACCCGGGTGGGTAGGTAGGTAGGAAGCCTGGTGGGTGGGTAGGTAGCCGGGTGGGTAGGTAGGAAGCCTGGTGGGTAGGTAGGTAGCCGGGGAGGTAGGTAGCCGGGTGGGTAGGTAGCCTGGTGGGTAGGTAGCCTGGTGGGTGGGTAGGTAGCCGGGTGGGTGGTTAGGTAGGTAGCCGGGTGGGTAGGTAGGTAGCCAGGTGGGTGGTTAGGTAGGTAGCCGGGTGGGTAGGTAGGTAGGAAGCCTGGTGGGTGGGTAGGTAGCCAGGTGGGTAGGTAGGAAGCCTGGTGGGTGGTTAGGTAGCCGGGTGGGTAGGTAGGTAGCCGGGTGGGTAGGTAGCCTGGTGGGTGGGTAGGTAGCCGGGTGGGTGGTTAGGTAGGTAGCCGGGTGGGTAGGTAGGTAGCCAGGTGGGTGGTTAGGTAGGTAGCCGGGTGGGTAGGTAGGTAGGAAGCCTGGTGGGTGGTTAGGTAGCCGGGTGGGTGGGTAGGTAGGTAGGAAGCCTGGTGGGTGGGTAGGTAGCCGGGTGGGTAGGTAGGAAGCCTGGTGGGTGGGTAGGTAGCCAGGTGGGTAGGTGGTTAGGTAGCCGGGTGGGTAGGTAGGTAGGTAGCCGGGTGGGTGGGTAGGTAGGTAGCCGGGTGGGTAGGTAGGTAGCCAGGTGGGTGGTTAGGTAGGTAGCCGTGTGGGTAGGTAGGTAGGAAGCCTAGTGGGTGGTTAGGTAGCCGGGTGGGTAGGTAGGTAGGTAGGTAGGTAGGAAGCCTGGTGGGTGGGTAGGTAGCCGGGTGGGTAGGTAGGAAGCCTGGTGGGTGGGTAGGTAGCCGGGTGGGTAGGTGGTTAGGTAGCCGGGTGGGTAGGTGGTTAGGTAGCCGGGTGGGTAGGTAGGTAGGAAGTCAGGTGGGTGGTTAGGTAGCCGGGTGGGTAGGTAGGTAGGAAGCCTGGTGGGTGGTTAGGTAGCCGGGTGGGTAGGTAGGAAGGAAGCCGGGTGGGTAGGCAGGTAGCCCTTTGAGTATCCGGGTGGGGGGCCCGACTCCCATCCTCCCTCTCTCCCTCCCTTCCTCACCTCGGAGGGCCCCCCTCCCGATATGCGCGGCGGGAGAGCGAGCGAGCGGCAAATGCAGGAAGTCTTCAGGGCTCCAGGCAGACGCTAGAGGCCCAGCCGCTTGGTCTCCAATATGTCGCCAACTCTGTCGACATATTGGAGACCAAGCGGCTGCCGGCGGAGCCCTCTAGCGTCTGCCTGGAGACCCGGATTTGCCGCTCGCTGCGCATACCGGGAGGGGGGCCCCCCGAGGTGAGGGAGGGAGGGAGGATAGGAGTCGGGGCCCCCCGGGGGAAAATAAAATAAAAAAAAATATATATATATAAAAAAAAACAACTTAATGGGCCCCTGAAGAAAACGGTACTTCAGGGGCCCTTGTGCGGCGGCACGGCCTGCACGGCCGTATGTCCGCCACTGCACAGATCATCAGAAAATCCTTCCCTCTCCTGGACCTTCTCTAAAAGTCCCCCCATGCCCCCTTTCTACCCCCTTAGTGTTTTGGACGCTATTCACTGTTACCGACACATTGACTATTGCGTTACTGCTTCTTGGTCTATCTTGAGTTTAAGCCTCTTCAATATATCTCGCTGACACTGCCGTATATTGTTTTCTTGGTTACACTGCTGTATTCTGTAAAGTGATATTTTGCTGTATACTGTGGTTCCTACCTTTTATCTCTTTATTTAAGTCCTGCCAAGTCCAAGTATGCCAAGTATGTGTCAAGTCCAATTCCAGGCACAACCATGTCGTGCTTGGCAAATAAAATGATTCTGATTCTGATTACTAGAGTGCTTTTGTGTGGCTTGCTGCTGTGAATATTTATTACTGCTGTGGTGTGTTGGCTGTCCACTTCGAGCACACCTGAATTAAACTGAAGAAGGGACTTTTATTTACCAGGCGCTTCTTCCAGCTCCCCATAGTGTGTCAGGCATCTTGGCCTCCTCTGAGTCCCCTCCGTTGCACTGCTGGCAGCTCTGAAAATTACTGGGACTGGAGCTCCAGTCTCGCTAACCTCATTAGCAGTTCTCAAAGAAATTAACCGTGCATGCACAGGATGCTCCCAGCAAAGAGAGTGTCACCTTGGAGCGCACGTGGATGGGAAAGCGCATGCACTGTAGAGCACCAGCCACAGAAATTTCAAAGCTGACAGTGGGAAAACCGAGGGACCTGACAGACTATGGGGGTCTGGAAGAAGTGCTAGGTTAGTAAAAGTCAGCAGTTTTGAGTTCACTACAGGTGTGCTTTAAAGTGGTAACATAAACATACATTTTGCTCTGAAACATTAACCTCTTTAGCGGTAGCCACGAGCTAGACTCAGGGTGGAAAACTGCAGCTCAGAGTGGTAACCCCGAGCTACACTCATGGTAGCCGCATTGCGCGCAGCGGGCATTCTCACTCACCTCGCGGGTGATCCAGACGCTGGCAGGTATTTCTCTTCCAGTCCACGGAAGCTTTGCATCTGCCTGGTGAGAACGCCGACTGTCGTAATGATGACAGCTGCCAATCTCACTATATAGTTACAGTGCCACCCGGAGGACGGAAGGAGAACGGCAGCGCTGGATCCCAGGGAGGTGAGTGAGAGCTGGGGCTGCTGCACAGACTCTGGTGCCATGATTTTTTTCTTGATTTTTCTTGACTAAAAGCATATGAAAAAGTTGTACCGCTTTTAGACCCTAAAATCAGGAAGGAATCATACCGCCAGGGAGGTTAAACACAGCAAAAAAACAAAAAAACAAAAAAAAAACAGTTAAAGGCTGATATTATGTCACACGAAGACATACTTACTTTTCACTTCACTGAAGCTAATTGATAATATTGCCGATTGCAGGACAAATAATCAAATTGTCTTGTAATGAAGCAGATACAGCAGAATACTTCCTGCATTATTTACACATCTTAGTACAGCTCACAACAATCTGATAATTTTGGTATTGCAACAGCTGTCTTATCAATTAGCTTCTAAGTGAAGTAGAAGTTTCATTATTAACCTAGTAACTTGGAAACCTTTTATATATATTTTTACTAATAGCTTTATGTTGTGCTTGATGCTTTAGATCATAGATGAGATTTGACTTTCATCCCATTTTCAGTTTTTACTGTATATCTCATTGGGGACATCTTAGAACTTAGAATAAATGAAGAAGTAATTGATCATCATCCATCAGAAGCTGCTGAAAATCATTCAGCCCTGCGCATATTACTTTCAATAGGGTGGGACAATGAGTGAGTCGAGCCTTCCTATTACAGTTTATGTTTTTGTAGACAAGGGCCAGTGATAGGTTTTGGAAATGCTATCTTGACTTGGGAGGGAAAGGCACACATTGAATAATGAGAGAAGAAGAGGAAGTGACCTGTGGGAATTGGAGAGCAGAAGCACAACCACAACCTTAAAGGTTTAGGTATAGTTGTAACTCTCCCAAAGAACACCTAACCCTAGCTGATAACCCTAATACTAACCTTTCACCAGCTTCTTATCTCAACCACCGAATTCAAGCATTAGGGGTGGGAGTCTTTACGGCTCATGCTTCGTTGATGTAATTACTGGGCTGGAGCCCAAATTAAATCCCCTTGTCCACCACATCTCCCCAAGTGAGCGTTGGTGATTGCAACCAAACACCAGCACCCAAGATAACCCTTTATGAAGAATACTCCTAAACAGGACTGGATTTACAGCACAGGAGCCCATAGGCACAAATGTCCTGGCACCCTAGACTTTGACCTCCATGAAGCTACAAACACTCGCTGAACCGCACTGTAAGTGTGCTGGCAGGCCCAGCTGTCACTTCTCCCTTACTTCCCTTGCCCGTCATAGGTAGCTACAGGTGCCCCTTAGTACTATTAGGTAGCCAGAGGTATTCTCAGTATTAGGTAGCTAGAGGTGTCCCCGACTGAAGGGAGATCTAGTCAGTGGAATGCCAAGACCTGGGTATGTAACCTCTCATTTACACTTGGGAGTCTGCATAGGTAAGGTGGGAGGGAGGCACTTGGGAAAGGGGAGTGAGCCGCCTTTTCATCATCAGGTGCCTGTAGGCAAGTGCCCACAGTGCCTTATGACAAATCCGGCCCTGCCCCCAGGCAACTGTAACAGCCAAGTGCCACTTTACAGATGAAAGGCCCTGTAATAGTTGTGTCTGTTGATGGTGTCCTTAAGAAAGGCAGTGGTGGGCAAGAAGCAATTGACTCTCCAGCGTTCGTTATTTTGTCCACCAGTATAATTTATTACAGGTCTGGTGACAGTGCATTTATAGAGTTGGTCAGCACTTGGAATCTCTCCTTGGTTACAAGAGTAAGATGAAGAAGGTGTTGGCAGATGTAAGTTGTTACTATGTAAGGCTATATTATATGTAGGCAGGGTTACTTGTGAAGTTAAAGTAAGCTGTGAATACTGTGTGAATTAAAGTGTTGCACGGCAAAGTGTCAACATGGGCAAAGTGCCAACATGGGCAAAGTGCACCCCCAAGCTGTTCACTGCCAAAAGGCTTCTTAGTGAAATGGAGGCAAGACATTCTATGAGGATTTAGCAGCCTGGTGTTAGATGAGTACACAGATGTTAAGGCAGCCATTAAAACACTGGTGTGAATGTAGACAGGCACAGCAAAAAATGTCACGGAGATATAGGATGAGTATAACATCATGGCAAAAAAGGCAGGCTAAATCTTTGACATAATTCCCAGTTTAAATTTATCTGAAGGATTTGAAGGAGGCATTTTAAAAATCTCTCCATTCTTCAGAAATAGTCATAAAAATTCAAAACCTAAAATAAGAAAACACTCTCAAAGGTGATCACACTTTCTTAAAATGTTGATTCAATTTGATCTGATCGGATTTTTCAGTTTATTGAGCGTTTTGAAGAAATTGTTTGATTTAACACACTTTGTTTGAGATAAATCCAGCCTTGGGTTTGCGTATAACCTGAACCGGTCCATAAGTCAAAACACTGTGCCTACAGTGGCGGCGCCACACTGGGGCTTACCCAGGCTTCAGCCCCAGCTGGCGACTTATCAGCCCCCCCTAAAGCCCCCCCCCCCCGCCGTAGCCACCGCAAGTTCCTTCAGGAGGAGGACTGTCTGGACACGTGAGGAGGGCCTGGCGCTGACTGTCACCACCAGCTATCAGTCACCACCCCGGTCCGGGACATATACATAATGCTGGTACACTAGCAGCCACGCAGAGCGGCCTGCATATAAAAAATTCTGTCACGTGATGACGTCCAGCGTAACGTGACACTTGCAGCCCGCTTCCCTCGCCTGGCCCGCACGGGCAGCTTCAGCAAGTTGCCGCCGAAGAGGCGAAGAAAAGAGACTGCGTGTCTGCAGCATGCCCAGCACTCACACCCACCCAGCCCAGACACCCACGGACAGCACAGGAAACGTCCGAGCGGCGTCGGACTGGAGCCGGGCCAGCCAGAGTTGAGGCAGCAGCAGCAGGAGGAACTCGTTACTCTGAGCGAGGAAGGAAGGCTCAGTGAAGGCAGCTCAAGGTGGGTGTCCTCCTTTCCTGTGTCCAGCTAGCCAACTGCCAATTTTATTTTTTTTGCACAGGCCTGAGCCCAGCTGCCCTGGGGGGCCCCAGCCCACCACACCAGCCAGGCTTGAGGCCTTCCCACCCACCACCAGCCAGGCCTGAGGTGCCCCAGCCCACCACCACCAGCCAGGCCTGAGCTGCCCTAGCCCACCACCACCACCAGACAGGCCTGAGGTGCCCCAGCCCACCACCACCAGTCAGGCCTGAGCTGTCCTGGGGCCCCCAGCCCACCACCACCAACCATGCCTGAGGCCTTCCCACCACCATCCAGGCCTGAGGTGCCCCAGCCCACCACCACCAGCCAGGCCTGAGGTGCCCCAGCCCACTACCACCAGCCAGGCCTGAGGCCTTACCACCACCAGCCAGGCCTGAGGTGCCCCAGCCCACCACCACCAGACAGGCCTGAAGTACCCCAGCCCACCACCACCAGCCAGGCCTGAGGCCTCCAGCACACCACCAGCCAGGCCTGAGGTGCCCTGGGGCCCCCAGCCCACCACCACCAGCCAGGCCTGAGCTGCCCTGAGGTGCTCCAGTCCACCACCAGCCAGGCCTAAGCTGCCCTGGGGCCCCCAGCCCAACACCACCAGCCAGGCCTGCGCTGCCCTGAGGTGCTCCAGCCCACCACCACTAGACAGGCCTAAGCTGCCCTGGGGCCCCCAGCCCACCACCACCAGCCAGGTCTCAGGCCTCCAGCCCACCACCAGCCAGGCCTGAGGTGCCCTGGGGCCCCCAGCCCACCATCACTAGCCTGACTACATATACTGGGGACAGCTATACGCCTGGCTACATATACGGGGGACACTGGCTGTCTGTCATTATGTGCATTAACTGGTGAAAAGCTGTCTCTTATGTGTATTTAATGGGGAAACTCTGTCTGTCATTACGTACATTAACTGGCGAAAAGCTGTCTCTTATGTGCATTTACTGCAGAAACGCTGTCTGTCATTACATACATTTACTGGTGAAAAGCTGTCTCTTATGTGCATTTAATGGGGAAACGCTGTCTGTTATTACATGCATTTACTGGTGAAAAGCTGTCTGTCATTACGTGCATTTACTGGTGAAAAGCTGTCTGTCATTACGTGCATTTACTGGTGAAAAGCTGTCTCTTATGTGCATTTACTGGTGAAAGGCTGTCTGTCATTCCGTGCGTTAGCTGGTGAAAAGCTGTCTCTTATGTGCATTAACTGGTGAAAAGCTGTCTCTTATGTGCATTTACTGGGGAAATGCAGTCTGTCATTATGTGCATTAACTGGTGAAAAGCAGGCTCTTATGTGCATTTACTGCAGAAACGCAGTCTGTCATTATGTGCATTAACTGGTGAAAAGCTGTCTCTTATGTGCATTTAATGGGGAAACGCTGTCTGTCATTACGTGCATTAACTGCTGAAAAGCTGATTCTTATGTGCATTTACTGGTTAAAGGCTACCTGTCATTATGTGCGTTTACTTCATTTTTTTTCCATGTAACTACGTTAGCTGGTACAACTACATTACAGTTAGCCCCGCCCACATGACATCATGACCACGCCCAATTTTTCGCCGCGGCAAATTCCCCCCCCCCCCCCCCAAGCCCGGCCTGCCAGCCCTCGTGCCCCCTTTGAGCCCCCCCAAAAATCTGAAGCTGTGTGCCTATAAGGAACCTGCCTGTCATTGAGAGTGTTTCCGCCCAGACCCGGGCAGAATCCGTTGCTTCCGGGTCTCGGCGCTTGTTCCCCGCTGATGACGCTGCTGCTGGAATCCAGGCCGCACATCCTGATAGGCGGAGGGCGCGGTGGAGGGCGCATTCCCAGTACGCCCTTCACCAGTGGCGGCTCCAGGATTTTTTTTAGGGGGTGCTATGCAGGTGCTGGACCAATTTCTGGGGTACAGGCGACGTGCGCTGCGGCAAAAAATGGATGTGGCTACAACCTAGCGCGCCGCGGTGAAAAATGGGCGTGGTCATGACCGGATGAGGGCGGGGCTAACTGTAATTTAAAGTGAACCCAGGGTGAGAGTGATATGGAGGCTGCCATATTTATTTCCTTTTAAACAATTCTAGTTGCCTGGCAGCCCTGCTGATCTATTTGGCTGCAGTAGTGAACTGAATTACACCAGAAACAAGCATGCAGCTAATCTTGTCAGTTCTGACAACATTGTCAGAAACCCCTGACCTGCTGCATGCTTGTTCAGGGTCTATGGTTGAAAGAATTAGAGGCAGAGGACCAACATGGCAGCCAGGCAGCTGGTATTGCTTAGAAGGAGATAAATATGGCAGCCTCATATTATTCTCACCTCGGGTTCCCTTTAAAAGTGCAACGCAAAGACAGAGGGCCCAAGTTTTGGTGACCCTTTCCCCAGAAAATTCACATAATTGTGCAGGTTTTCTCAAGAAAATACACGTATTGCGAGCAGATTTGAACAAAAAACACGTTCAATAACCCCAATATGCACAATCGTTATCAGATATGACCCCAATATGCACAATCGTTATCAGATATGACCCCAATATGCACAATCGTATCAGATATGACCCCAATATGCACAATCGTTATAGATATGACCCCAATATGCACAATCCTCAACAGATCTGACAACAATATGCACAATCCTCAGCAGATCTGACCCCAATATGCACAATCCTCAGCAGATCTGACCACAATATGCACAATGCTCAGCAGATCTGACCCCTATATGCACAATCCTCAGTAGATCTGACCACAATATGCACAATGCTCAGCAGTTCTGACCACAATCAGCAGCACCACCTGAAAAAGAAAAGAAAAACCCATTTACTCACCTACAGTCAGAAGACCACCTGCCCCGACCTCCTCCTGTCCCGACCTCCTTGTAGCGCGCAGCTCCCACGATCCTCTTCCTTCACGTGACTTCCTGCCTGCAGCCTGCATTACCCGGCGAGCAGGGCTACGTGAAAATGGCCGCCCGAAGCCCTGCACTGCAGACTCCAAGTCTGCAGAGCAGGGCTTCGGGCGGCCATCTTACCGTAGCCCTGCTCTGCTGCTTCGGGCTGCCGCTGTGAACTGACTCGGCGTCTCTTAGATGCCTGAAGTCAGTTCACGCCAGGGGGTGCTTTGGGGGTGCTTGGACAATTCTAGGGGGTGCTTGAGCACCCCCCTGGTGCCACCCATGCCCTCCACAGATGGAAACAATAGTCAGCTGACAGCGCGGTGTCAACTGACACCTACGTAGGTTACCGCTGTGTGATTGGATGTGCGGATTGTGTCCGGCCACTGATTGGATGAAAGTTGTATTTAAGCCTGCAGAGCTCTCCCAGCCGTCGCCCGTGATAAGCATAGCTGTGGCTAGCTGCTGGGTGCACACTCACATTGTTGAATTACTGGATCTCGACCTGGGCTTGTATTTGACCATTCTTGTGTGCTGTTATTAACCCTTGCTTTGATTCCTGGATACTCTTGTCTGCTGCCTGGACCGACCTTTGCCTGTTACTGGATACTCTTGCCTGCCGCCTGGACCGACCTCTGCATGTTAACTGGATACCTTTGCCTGCCACCTGAACTGACCTCTGCTTGTTTACTGGACACTCTTGTCTGCCGCCTGGATCGAACTCTGTCTGTTAACTGGATACTCTTGCATTGCTTGTTACTGGACACTCTAATTACACTTACTATCCTTGCCTGTTGAATAACCTTGCATGTGAACCTTGCATGCACTCTCTCATATATCGCCTGGATCATTCACTGCCTGTTCCTGATACATCTGTCATTACTGACAAGCGACGCTGAGGGCCTCATCCTCTTGAATCAAGGTAATAGCCCTGTGTAAAACGTATGAACTATTGAACTGTGTTACTTGCCTCAGTGGGGTTCTGGTGGGTCTTCGTCCTCTCTACTCCAGTCTGTATGCCTTGCACGTTAAGACCTGGGGTAACCGTAGTCAGGAGACAAATAACATGTCCTGTTAACGCGGGGCTTGTCTATAGGTGAAGACCGTGGGCCGAACTCAGAGCCGTGGCAATAGATTAGGGCATAAAGACTGATTGGGGACATAACCTGTGAGGCCTTAAAGTGCCATCTCTGTCCCATGCACTTCCTCTATGCCCCACCCATGTCTCCAGTGTCCCCCTATGTGTCACCTCTGTTCCTCTATGCCTTCAGTGTCCCCCTGTGTGATATCTCTGTCCCACGGTGTCCCCCTCTTGTTTTAACTCTGCCTCCACTAAGTCCCTCTGTACTACCTGTACCGCCACCCCCCTCCCGTCCCCCACCATCCTCCTTTTATTATTATTATTATTATTTAGTATTTATATAGCGCCGACATATTACGCAGCGCTGTACAGTGTATATATATATATATCTTGTCACTAACTGTCCCTCAAAGGAGCTCACAATCTAATCCCTACCATTGCCATATGTCTATATTTTTATGTAGTGTAAGTACTGTAGTGTAAGTCTAGGGCCAATTTTTAGAGGGAGCCAATTAACTTATCTGTATGTTTTTGGAATGTGGGAGGAAACCGGAGTGCCCGGAGGAAACCCACGCAGACACTGAGAGAACATACAAACTCTTTGCAGATA
Source organism: Hyperolius riggenbachi (assembly GCF_040937935.1). Lineage (NCBI taxonomy): Eukaryota > Metazoa > Chordata > Amphibia > Anura > Hyperoliidae > Hyperolius > Hyperolius riggenbachi. Next base: position 235,236,092 of record NC_090652.1, on the reverse strand, counting down.
GTGCCCTGGCTGGGATTCGAACCGGGGACCCAGCGCTGCAAGGCGAGAGAGCTAACCACTACGCCACCGTGCTGCCCATACGCCACCGTGCCTCCTTCTGCCTTCTTTGTACCCTTTCTGTCCTAGTGATGATCATAATGTGCTCTTTTCACTTACGCAGTGCGGTCGCGTTCATTCACAGACGGAAACGCGGACGCAAACTTCCAGAGGGTCCCAGCGCTGGATCACAGGTTTGCTTTAAAATGTATATGCAGAGCTCAAAACTCAATATATAGTATAGGTATTGTAGCAGAATGTCATTTTATGAGGTTTAATTTCATTTTTTACATTCTTTAAAATTGATTTTCTCCCCAAAAATTTTTTGACTAGTTCCCACAGAATCACATTTTCCATTTTTGGGCCGGTCGTATGGGCGGGTTGTTCGTTAGTTGGGAACTCCCTGTATTTCTACGTTGTGACACCATCTTCTCCTGTAGACTGTATTTCTTATTTTGCTTCTTTGATCTTCAGGTTCTCCCATTCTTCTGTATCCTGTTTCCCCATTCTTCTAGTCTACTGTCCTTCACTACTTATGTTCTAATATCTTGCTTGGAAAAAGTCCCTGCTGCAGTATTGATCAAGAGCCATTTGAGTCCTCCTGACACACTGTGCTTTTTAGAGTACATGCATGCTGGAAAGCTGGGAAATACTCTTGCTCTCCCACTTAAAAACCTTAACCAGACGGATTACAGACTATTGCTAACACTGCAGTGCACGCTGCACAAGATATGAAATATATATATATATATATATATATATATATATATATATATATATATATATATATATATATATATATATATATATATATACTTCCCTTTGTCCTTTGTCCTAAAACCAAATTGCACTCCTACTAGGTATCCTAAAACACACTGCCTTTATAAATTTTATCGTATACTACCCCTCCTCTTGTTTCCCCCCATTCCTTTTAGATTGTAAGCTCGCAAGGGCAGGGCTCTCTCCCCCTTTTGTGTCTTGGAAATCATTATACATTTTATTCATCATGTTATTTTTATCACTCAATAATGCCTGAAAGGCAAAAAGGAACTGCGCTCCACAGCACTTAAAAAGTCTATGTATATATAAAGCACCAATATCACGAGCATCTGTCGGGAATCCGCAGACTTTACTTGAGTACACACACTTCAATTACAATCCAGTCCAGATAAAAAAGTTGCGATCACAATCCTGATCTCCCAACGTGAACCTAATAACTGGGTGGGCCACCCTTAGCAGCAATAACTGCAATCAAGCGTTTGCGATAACTTGCAACGAGTCTTTTACAGCGCTCTGGAGGAATTTTGGCCCACTCATCTTTGCAGAATTGTTGTAATTCAGCTTTATTTGAGGGTTTTCTAGCATGAACCGCCTTTTTAAGGTCATGCCACAACATCCCAATAGGATTCAGGTCAGGACTTTGACTAGGCCACTCCAAAGTCTTCTTTTTGTTTTTCTTCAGCCATTCAGAGGTGGATTTGCTGGTGTGTTTTGGGTCATTGTCCTGCTGCAGTACCCAAGATCGCTTCAGCTTGAGTTGACGAACAGATGGCCGGACATTCTCCTTCAGGATTTTTTGGTAGACAGTAGAATTCATGGTTCCATCTATCACAGCAAGCCTTCCAGGTCCTAAAGCAGCAAAACAACCCCAGACCATCACACTACACCACCATAATTTATTGTTGGTATGATGTTCTTTTGCTGAAATGCTGTGTTTCTTCTACACCAGATGTAACGGGACACGCACCTTCCAAAAAGTTCAACTTTTGTCTCGTCGGTCCACAAGGTATTTTCCCAAAAGTCTTGGCAATCATTGAGATGTTTTTAAGCAAAATTGAGACGAGCCTTAATGTTCTTTTTGCTTAAAAATGGTTTGCGCCTTGGATATCAGCCATGCAGGCTGTTTTTGCCCAGTCTCTTTCTTATGGTGGAGTCGTGAACACTGACCTTAATTGAGGCAAGTGAGGCCTGCAGTTCTTTAGATGTTGTCCTGGGGTCTTTTGTGACCTCTCGGATGAGTTTTCTCTGCGCTCTTGGAGTAATTTTGGTCTGCCGGCCACTCCTGGGAAGGTTCATCACTGTTCCATGTTTTTGCCATTTGTGGATAATGGCTCTCACTGTGGTTCACTGGAGTCCCAAAGCTTTAGAAATGGCTTTATAACCTTTACCAGACTGATAGATCTCAATTACAGTACTTTTGTTCTCATTTGTTCCTGAATTTCTTTGGATCTTGGCATGATGTCTAGCTTTTGAGGTGCTGTTGGTCTACTTCTCTGTGTCAGATAGCTCCTATTTAAGAGATTTCTTGATTGAAACAGGTGTGGCAGTAATCAGGCCTGGGGGTGACTACAGGAATTGAACTCAGGTGTGATAAACCACAGTTAAGTTATTTTTTAACAAGGGGGGCAATCACTTTTTCACACAGGGCCATGTAGATTTGGAGTTTTTTTTATCTCACTAAATAATAAAAATCGTCACTTAAAACTGCATTTTGTGTTCAATTAAGTTATCTTTGACTAATAGTTAACGGTTTTTGATGAGCAGAAACATTTAAAGAGACTCTGAAGCGAGAATAAATCTCGCTTCAGAGCTCATAAATAGCAGGGGCACGTGTGCCCCTGCTAAACCGCCGCTATAGCGCGGCTTAACGGGGGTCCCTTCACCCCCAAAACGACCACTGCGACACTTGGTCGCAGATTTGGTCGTGATTTATTGCTTCCTGGAGGCAGGGCTAACGGCTGCAGCCCTGCCTCCAGTCGCGTCTGTCAGCGGTGCATCGCCGCCTCTCCCCCGCCCCTCTCAGTGAAGACTGAGAGGGGCGGGGGAGAGGCGGAGATACGTGCTGACAGACGCGCGTGGGGCAGGGCTGCGGCGGCTAGCCCTGCCCCAACCAGGAAGCGCTCCCCGGGTGTATCGAGGGGGATTTGGGGGTGAAGGGACCCCCGTTAAGCCGCGCTATAGCGGCGTTTTAGCAGGGGCACACGTGCCCCTGCTATTTATGAGGTCTGAAGCGAGATTTATTCTCGCTTCAGACTCTCTTTAAGTGTGACTAACATGCAAAAGAATAACAAATCAGGAAGGGGGCAAATACTTTTTCACACAACTGTATATATATATATATAATTTTAAGTGGAATACAGTTTGTAAACAAGTCTACAGAACACTTGCCATTGACATTACACTCTCTGAATTATATGTGACATATCCTTCATAATGTAAGCATCATGAAGTGAGATTAGCAGGAAGAGACTTAAAGGTGACCTGAGCTGAGGTGACATATTTATTTCCTTTAAGGTTGCTTTCACACATCCAATGTCGCATTGCGTCACGGTAGGTTTCCCAACTACTCGCCATGGCCATTAGTCTCAATGAGACATGAGACACTATCCGCGGTGCAATGGAAGTGTAATGATGCAGAGGCAACGCAGACTGTTGCCATAGTACCAGCCTCTTCAGGCTGCCCCATTAGCATTAATCAGACTGGATCTACTGTAAAGGATGTGGATGCAATGTAGCTCCGGGTGCTCTGTGTGTCAGTGGTCTGCAGTGTCGGACTGAGAGGTGGAAAAACTGAGGAAATCCACCTGCTGGCCAAGCAGCAATAACCCTGTGTTATAACTCCCAACAGAAATCTGCAGCAAGTCTTCTTCACTGTGAGCAGCAACACCTGATTACTGCTGCTTGGCCAGCAAGTGGATTTCCTCAGCTTTACCACCTCACAGTCCAACACTGGTAATCTGTGTGTATAATGGGGGGTGCCAGTGATGTGTGTGTGTTAGTGTTAAAAAAAAATGAACATCAGTAAAATTAACTATTTAAGTTTACCGTAATCCCGCTCAAATGTAATTCCATATTATTGTGAAACTCTACCCCTTCTACACAACTGCCATGATGATTTTTGGACAGTGTCCCAGAAGCAGTGGCCACCACTACCTTTGTTATTTCAGCCACCCTGAGCTCAACAATAATCATCTAGTAGGTGGCTTCTAAGCTGAGGGTGGGTTTCAGCAAGGCAGGTGGGGGCAGCCACAATTTCAGTAACACTTCGGACTAAAATGGCCATGGCAGTCTTGCTGATGGGGGTGGGTGTAGTTTTAAAGTAATATAGAATTGCTTGTGAGTTACTTGACCTGGCAACTGCTGATACTTAGAATAACTGTCACAGATGATAACTTGCTGCATTTTATATGTGGGATGTAATGTTTGCTGCATTTCATAAGTGGGTGTAATGTTTTCTGCATTTCATCGGAGCTAACAATTAATGCATTTTGCACGTGGAGATAATGTATGCTGCATTTCATATGTGCGGGTAATGTATGCTGCATTTCATAAGTTGGGAGTAAAGATTGCTGCTTTTAATATCTCAGAGGTAAAGTTTGCTGTATTTTATATGTGTGGGTTACTGTGTACTGCATTTCATTTGTCAGAGGTAATGTCTGCTAGTTTTCATATGTCAAAGGTAACATTTGCTGCATTTCATATGTGTGGGGATTATGTATGCTGCATTTCATATGTCGGAGGTAAGGTTTAATGTGTTTCTTATGTGTGGAGTAATGTGTGCTGCATTTCATATGTGGGAGGTTATTATTATTAAATGGCATGCTAATACATGAACTGAAAGAAGCATTACAGGAAGATTGATATATTTTGCTGGCTACTTTATTGGGTACATCTTGCTAGTACCAAGTTGGACCCTTTTTACCTTCAAAACTGCCTTAATACCTCATGGCATTCCTCATAGATTTTGGTCCATATTGATGCGATAGAATTTATCGCCTGCACATGATGCGAATCATTACCATCACATTGTGGGAGCAATGCTGCTGTATTATATTTGTTTTTTGGGGGGTGTACTGTTGCCTTATTATGTGTGGGTTTTTTTGGTGACTGCAGGACATTGGCCTCAATTCACTAACCTTAACTCCTGTCTTTAATAACTCTTCTGAGCTGTTTTACAGTTATCACAATTATATCACCATGGTGATAACTGTAAAACAGCTCAGAAGAGTTATTAAAGACAGGAGTTAAAGAGAAACTCCAACCTAGAATTGAACTTTATCCCAATCAGTAGCTGATACCCCCTTTTACATGAGAAATATAATGATTTTCACAAACAGACCATCAGGGGGCGCTGTATGACTGATTTTGTGCTGAAACCCCTCCCACAAGAAGCTCTGAGTACCGCGGTACTCTGGGCAAACTGCCACAATGTAACAATGTTCACAGACAGGAATTAGCTGTTTACAGCTGTCTCCAACAGCCAAAACAGCTAGAAACAGCTACATAACCTGCCCACAGTAACAATGTCACCATGTAATACATGTCAGAATGTGAATCTGGGAGAGGAAAGATTTTACAATGAGCAAACACTGACTAAATCATTTATACATAATTATGGTAAAAAATGAAGCACTTTTTTTACTACATTATTTTCACTGGAGTTCCTCTTTAAGGTTAGTGAATTGAGGCCATTGTCTTATTAGTAGTAGAGACATAGAAGACAGAGCACCAACTCTGCTCTTAGGGTTTATTCATAGTTACACAGGCAACAAGCAAGGTACAGGATCAAGATACCGGCCTTAAAGCCGTTTCACGGCAACTGCCGCTTCCTCAGAGACCAACAAAGGTATCAAAAAAACATCCATGATGCAAATCATTACCATCACATCGTGGGAGCAATGCTGCTGTATTATGTTTGCTTTTTGGGGGTGTACTGTTGCCTTATTATGTGTGGGTTTTTTGGTGGGTGAAGGACATTGTCTAATTACATTTAGGGTCACTTTGCCTCCACCCACATCCAGTCTTTGCCTGATGAAAGGAGGACTTCATCTCCTGAAATACGTTGCAATATACTTAAATAAACTTCAATCAACACTATACGACAGACGTCATTTCTTCTTTCCTACACGCAATGCTGCATTACAATTAGACCACCACTCCATCTGCCCGTGAGCTGCCTGTGCAAGACTCACGGAGCAGTGTGGAGCTTTGCCTTTAGATTCCTCACACCTGGAGCCGACGCTTTGAAATCCACCACAGTCTGCTTGTGCGGCCACATATAGCGGTACTCGCACACAGACAGGGTGTACAACCTCAGAGTTGCTCGCTGCCTGCCAACGACCTGAATGAAGGAGGAAAGGAATACAGCTGCCTTTGTCCGTGATCCCTGGCTAGAGGGATAAAAGCCTACACGATGGCTACTCCTGTACAGGTTTGCCAGCAACTTCTAGAGGTGACAGTATTCTGAATTCACCCAATCTACTGCTGTACTTTTCCCCTGAATGCACGCTGTCTCTTCTTGTCTCAAACACAGCAACATCCAGTTATGGCCACGCCCTATTTTGCCACTCTTTCCTATCCTTGGTGCCCTGAATCTTTCAGGATCCTAGCAACCTGATGTCGATCATTTTTTACTGAAGTCAAGAACAGCAGGACTGTCAGGCAACTGGATTGCAACTGCAATTGCTTAAAAGGAAATAAATATGGCAGCCATTATATGCCTCTCATCTCAGGTTCAATTTAATTAAGAGCTAATAGGTCCAATAAACTAATGGTTCAATGGAGGTAAATCACTTCAGATCTAAGGTAACTAGTGATTAGCAAAATGAACATACTCTCATATGCAACTCCTATCTTTTGTAGACATGCAAACTTCCAGCATAGTAGATACGCCCTTATATTGGCCATACAGGGGTACATTTTCTACCCATTTTGAACACTGTGACCAAATTGCCTTCAACAGATCAACTTTTGATTAATATTAGGTAGGTTATTCATCAAATGTATGATAGGACATGTTAGATATCCTTGTCGAGCAGGCAAGCAAGAAGCGACAGCGAATTGAAGGCCTCATAGTGTTGTACTGCATCAACTTCTGCTGACTATTAAGGCAGGGACCACACTAGCTGCATATGTGTTTGTTTTGCCTCGGATGGCAAATTGCTCACGATTCCACAGTCAATAGCCTCACTTTTGAAATGCTTGCCGTTCACGTTTTACGTTCACAATTTTCTGCGCATTTTTAAATTGCACAGGTTTCCACTTTTTCCCACATGACGCGTGCATTTCCAATTACAGTAAATGCTGCTGCAAATTAAAAATCGTGGTACAATTGCGGCAAAACGTTTGTAGATATGCATTTGCAAAAGCAGACGAAGACGCGGGAATTGCAAGGGAAAACGGCCCTGCTCGTGTGTTACCTCCCTAATTGCAACTGAGAGGACATGGTGGTACATCAATCACTACTATTCAATAGGTTTCAATCAGGAAGTGATTGATTTCCTGTCAGATCAGGCTATTATTGATCTACTGTATGTATAGCTAGCATTGTCACAGACCCATGAAAGGATTGCAAAGCTTTTCAAACCACTTAAAGAAATTGTGCACCAGGGAATCGTATTTCTTGGACTTTTTTGTGTTCTTATCTTGGCCTTGTTGCCTTTCCAAGAGTGTTGTGTATCTTTATTCAGACAGTTACAGCATTAGTTTTCAAACCAGATCCAAGTATGCAGAGAGACATCACGTTTCTAGGAAAATAATAACAAAATGTAATTAATATAACTGCAGGATCCATAAAAATAGAAGCAGATTTCTAGTTTCTACATGCATAGAGAACAGAAAAAGAAAATGTTGTACAGATAGCTGAGAACCTAAAGTTTACCCGAGGTGGATTCGGGGGTGGGGGGTGGACGGGAGGGGGGTAGATTGGACACAGAGGTATTCTATGCTTCTGTTCCATGCCTCTATGTCCTAACTGTGCCACTCTCTGTCCCTCCTGCACCACACTGTCCCCCCCACCCCCATATCAACCGACAGCCAGCTTGTTGCTAGACTAACAGGTGAAGGGGCAACCCTTTGCACTCCTGCAGAATGCCCCTTCCCGGCCTTTCGGTTTTGCCATGATTGTATGAGCTAGAAAAAAACCACATTTCCACCAAATGCATTAAAGCCCAAGGCCGTGAAAGAACACATTTTCACACAGTAATAAATGCGCCATCATGAAACGATCCTCCGGGCCCCCCGCCATGGCCAAGTTTCGTTATTGCCAACTTGCAAGTTGATGGCCACTGCGCCATCACAGCCCTGGCCGCGCATTCTCGTTTGCAAGAAAACCTTGTACTGCGCCTGCGCAAAATTCTCCTGGCAACAGGAGCACAAACAAGGACGCCTGCACAGCCAGGGCCACGTGGGCGCAGTGGCCATCAACTTCCAAGTCAACAATAATGAAACCTAGCCACGACAGGGAACCAGAGGATCATTCAGTGATGATGCAGGCACAGGACGGCTGCAGAAGCCGCAGGTAAGTTTGAGTCAGTTCAGGTTTCCTTTAACTGAGCAACTGCTGATCATCATAATTACAAACCGTGGGAACCCCCTTTGAAAATGTCATAGGCGCCCTACCCACGTTCCCACCCCGGCCCCCCTGCCGTTAGCCCCAGTAGTCGCTGACTGGTTAAATCAAGCACTTTACCGGGGCTGACCGCGGGAGAAAAGAGGGGACTGGAAGGACACTGAGGAGCTGATGGATAGAGATGGCCTGAACCTCAGATTTTAGATTCGTGAACCGCGAACGCGAATTTCAGCAAAAGTTTGTGAACCAGCTAACTCGTCGAACCGCAATAGACTTCAATGAGCAGGCGAACTTGAAAAACTACAAACACTGTTTCTGGCCACAAAAGTGATGGAAAAGATGTTTCAAGGGGTCTAACACCTGGAGGGGGGCATGGCGGAGTGGGATACACGCCAAAAGTCCCTGGGAAAATTACGGATTTGACGCAGAGCAGGGTTATAAACCCTAAAGGGCAGAAATCGCATTGCATTCCTAAATTGGAGGCATAAAGTGCTTTAAAACAACTTGTGTGTGCATACATGGATCAGGTAGTGTAATTAGTGTACTGCTTTACACTGACAGACAAAACTCACTGTTTAACGCACCCCTGCAAACAGCCACAAAGGGTTGTCAGTTGACACTCCCAGCCCAGGACATAAACTGTCAGTCCTCTTGGTGGCAATGTTTGTGTAGTGATGGCCGTGCTCGTGCACACGTTGGCAAGAGTGCATGATGATGAAAATTGAAAAATATGTTTGTTTGTTTGTTTTTAATAATTGAAAATTGAAGTTACTTATAAAATTCGAAAAAAATTTTCCCTGATATATGTTACTTTGATAACTGGTAATTCCAGAGCTAATACCTGCCAACGAGAGCTGACTAGATAACCTCGGGCTAATCGCAAGTCCCCGTGATGGCGACGACGCATTGTCTGACTGCCTTATCAACGTTCGATGGTTCTTTCTCTACCATTGTTAAAGCTTACATCTATTTTTTTAAATTAAAGTCCTCCAGCAATACTGTGCTCCCATGTGCCTAATCCGTCTTCCTGCAGTGATATCACTCAAAAATAAAAAGAAAAAAGACAGACCATAGCGTGATACTGTATCAGCATATATGTTACTTATATCAATCACCCCGTGTCATATAACTTTTGTGTTGTGATCATAAATTGAGTCCACGTGTCATATAACTGTCACCAAAACGTTACGCCTTGCTGACATAGGGTAATTGGGCGGCGGTATTCGCAGAGTAAAGTTTGGGTGGAAATACATGCATAGCCATCTTGGAAACGGGCATGATGGAGATTAGTTAGAGATTAAGGTTCACTTGTATTTAAACAGCTGACTGGTCACACACCTCCAGCCCCTGATGAGTACGGGAGTACGAAACGCGTTGGGCAGAGATACAGGCGTGGACAAGTCGGCCTAAGGAGACCTGTACTTTGATATGCATGTTTTTTTTTTTTTTAACATAATCAAATTTTATTGAAGAAGTAGAAAAGTTGCACATACAGGGTATAAGATGCATTTGAGTTTTTGTCCTTACATATGTATGGCTTATAACAAGATTGGCATATACACATGGCATGTTAGTTCACTTAACCTTTTCTCAGTTTCTGATGTTTATATAGATAACTGGGATCTACCGTCTTCCAGGGCCGGGCCGAGGCATAGGCTGGAGAGGCTCCAGCCTCAGGGCGCAGGGTAGGAGGGGGCGCACAACTCATTCAGCTGTCACTCCTAATTGTGTTTGAAGCAGAAAGAAATAAGAAAAGGGGATAGATGGCAGTAACTGCAAGCCAGATAATTAGAGATTAAGGTGTTGGGGGCCCTGGGCTGCCCCTTAGTCTAATAGCATGCAGTGTGTGATGGCTGGGGTGGAGGGATGGAGGGGCGCACTTTGGTGTCTCAGCCTTGGGTGCTGGAGGACCTTGTCCCGGCTCTGCCGTCTTCTGTAGGATTACAATTCAGCTGAATAATGTTGTGGACATATCTTTTCCTTATGAACATAATGATCCCTAAAACTATTGTGGTTTCCTCATAGGTTGTGAGTGAACCTGTGGCTCTGGTAAAGTGTAATAGACAACTGATAGGTATTAATTCTTCAATAAAATATGTCAAACAACTATATTAACATAACTACTCTAACTATAACTATGTCGAAGTCATTTGTTATTTAAACCTGCTCCATCAATTGAGCTTACATGGGGAGAAGAGATTGTGTCCTATCAGAGGTGATATCCCTATATTCTTGTGACTCTTTGAAATCGAGCCAAAGGGCCCATGTTGTATAATGTTTGTCAAATTGGCCTTTGCTTGTCATTACCGTGTCTTCTATTTCTTGGATCTCATTTACCTCTCTAACCCAATCTCTAATTGAAGGGCTTTTTTCTGACTTCCACTTTCGTGGGATGAGAGATTTGGCTGCATTAAGTAAGCGAGGTAATATTGATCTTTTATAACCACTTTTTGAGTTCAGGTGTAGTAATGTGTACCAAGGATTCTCTTCTATTTTTTGCATTGTGACCCGCCTACATATATTTAGAACTCTGTTCCAAAAGTTTTTTATTTTTGGGCATGTCCAGAATATATGTAGTAATGTTCCTCTTTCTCCACATCCTCTCCAACATTTATCATCAGTGGATTTATAAATCTGTGCTAATCTGACTGGCGTCTTATACCACCTGGTTTGAATTTTAAAATTACATTCCTGTATTCTAGTGCTAATTGAGGATGCGTGTGTGTTATTAATGATAGTGGCTTTCTGTGAGTCTTCCAATAACTCTCCTATTTCCCTCTCCCATGCCCTTAGGTATAGTAGAGGGGAGGTGTCTTCCTGGTTTCTTAAAAACTTGTATAGGGCAGAGACTGCATGTTCTATTTTTGCTTTTTTAATGAAGAGCGCCACCCAAGGCTCTGCCTGTAAATTGTCATTACAATTGAGTTTGAGTGATTGGCCCCATGTTTTAATTTGTCTCAACCTCCAAAAATCCATGGGGAAACTGCCATGGATTGCTCGGAGTTCTTGAATTGTTAGAAGCTTGTTACCTTGCCATAATTGGCCTAAAACTGTTAGGCCTTCCCCTTTCCAAGTTCCAAAGAAGCCTCTTTCTAAACCTGGTAGAAATAAAGGGTATCCTTCTAGCGGAGACATGAGGGAGATAGGTGAGTACCAGTTGGCTTTCTTATTGGCTGCGTCTATCGTTTTAAGAGAATGTGTGACCCATGTGGGACATAGGTCAGAGAGCCCCCTCTTAACACTTGGTACCCATTGGGCTTTAGCTAAGTCTCTACCAGCCAGTGTTTTCTCTAGGAGTACCCAGCCTTTTGTTTTAAGCTCGTATGTCCAGTCTAGTAATCTATTAAGGGCGATCGCTTTGTAGTAGGTCTTCGGGTCTGGGAGGCCTAAACCTCCTGTTTGTTTACTTCTTATTAGTACTGAATAGGCTAATCTAGGTGGGCGTTTCCTCCACACGAATTGGATGAATAGGGTCTTTAATTTATTGAAAAATTGTTTTGGAAGTGGGATAGGGATCGTATTTAGCAGGAAGAGAATCCTTGGCATCACGTTCATTTTTATAATATTTATGCGGCCGAACCACGTGAATTGGTCCCTGTCCCATCTTTGTAGGTCTTTGCCTAATGTTTCCAGCATGGGTTGGAAGTTAAGGCCATACAAATCTTTTAATTCTTTAGGTAGCATGATGCCTAAGTATTTTAGTGCTTTCTCTCTGTATGGGAAAGGGAAGTTTTGTTGTATTTGTAGGATTTTGTCCTGTGGGAGATTGATTGTGGTAAACTTTAGCTAGGTTGATTTTGAAGTTTGATAACAGGCTATATGACTGGAATTCTTGAATCAAATTTGGCAGAGAGATATGTGGTTCCGAAATATAAAAGAGAACATCATCTGCGAAAGCTGACAGTTTGTATTCCCTTTCTCCAACCCATGCACCTTTTATATCTTGGTTGCTCCTAATGCTACGTAGCAGTGGTTCCAGTGACAGGATGAATAGGAGAGGCGATAAAGGGCAACCCTGCCTGGTGCCATTGCCTATTGTGAATGGGTTAGATAAAATGCCATTGACCCTTACCTTGGCACTGGGGGAGGAGTAGAGAGACAAGATCCACTTTACCATGTTATTTTTCAGACCAATGTGCTGGATGATCCCTCTGAGTAATGACCAGCTCACCCTATCGAATGCTTTCTCAGCGTCTGTAGATAATAGCATCAAGGGTGAGCTGGTCTTGTGGGCCCAATGTATAAGGTTGAGAGCCTTACTCGTGTTGTCTCTTGCCTCCCTACCCCTCACAAAGCCAGTCTGATCCACGTTAATTAAATTTGGGATATGATCTCTCAATCTGTTCGCGATAGCTTTGGAAAATAGCTTGACGTCTAAATTTATGAGAGAGATTGGGCGATAGCTTTGGCACCAGGCAGGATCTTTGCCTTCCTTTGAAAGGACCGTAATATGGGCCTCTAGACTTTGGGTAGGGAAGGTGTCTCCTGTCGCTAGGTTATTTAAGAACCTTGTAAGGGGGCCAAGTAAGAGATATGAAAATGTTTTATAATATTTTTTCGTTAGCCCATCCGGGCCAGGGCTTTTGCCATTCTGAGTAGAGTTTAGAACTTCTCCGATTTCTTCTATTGAAATTGGGCGGTCTAACATAGAGCATATTTCCTCAGACAGGCACGGCATATGTACCTTTTGCATATATTGTTTTATTTTACATTGGAGAGAATCTGATTCTGACTGAGAAGATTGCTCCTTAATATTGTATAATTTAGAGTAATAGGTTCTAAAAATTTCCGCTATTTTTTGTGAGTGCATTTCCAGTTGTCCTTTCCCATCTCTTACTTGGTGTACAAAAGTTCTCTCTCTTTTTTTGCTATTGCCCTTGCTAGCTGTTTCCCACTTTTGTTCCCATATTCAAATGCCCTAGCGATCCAGAGCCGTTGTTGTCATTTAATCTTATCGTCCATTGCTGAAAGAAGTTTGGTTTTAGCTTCTGCTACAAGTTTGGCTCTGTCTCCTGAGCTCTGTTTTTTGTGTTCTAATTCTAGTGTTTCTAAGTTATCTAGTAGGTGTTTTATCCAAGCTATTTCTTCCTTCTTTTTCCGGGCCCCTATTGCTATCAATTCTCCTCTAATCACTGCCTTATGGCTCTCCCATACAATCCCATCTTGTATTCCCTCTGTATAGTTCTCCTTAAAAAAATGCTTTAGTGTGTTAGCTATTTTTTGGGATACCTCCACATCTTCTAATAAAGATTCATTCAGTCGCCAATGTCTCTGGGAACCTGGGATGTTTCCCAGATCTATTGATATCCAAACCGCAGAATGATCTGAAATAGTTAAGGGTTCAATTTTTGCTAATTTGAGGGCGCCTAGGTAATATTGGTCAATGTAGATTCTATCGATCCTGAGATATGCATGTTTTTACCTTTGGAAATGTAAGTGCACTAGTTTTAAAATTTTAAATGAACGATACATTTTACACTATGGAAAGCTCTTTTAGTTATTAGGGCTGCATGAGGAATATGAAGCTGCATATTGTGGATTTATGAAGAGTGATCCTTTCTGCTGTAGAAGTGTCTGACATTAGGCTGGGAGAGGCAAGAAGCGCTATTACTGTCTTATAACTTGGGCAGCAGGAAATAAGGTGAGAGGCCACATGTGGTGGTGAAATTCTTCTGTGCACTAGATTGTGGGATGCACCATAGAAACACATACTGCTTTTGTGCTGTCTGTTGGGTGGCAGCTACAACACATGGTGAGGATCTGTGAGACCTGGTGTTTCAATATTGAGAGGGATTCGAGTGTACCCATATGGCTTTCGTGCTGATCTAACAGCTATAGTTCACGGCATGGACTCAATTTATGATCACAACACAAAAGTTATATGACACGGGGTGATTGATATAAGTAATATATATGTATCACACTATGGTCTGTCTTTTTTCTTTTTCTTTTTGAGTGATATCACTGCAGGAAGACGGATTTGGCACATGGTAGAGCAGTATTGCTGGAGGACTTTGATTTATACACTATATGCTTGGTGATTGATATTGCGATCCATGGACACGTAAACAATTGATGGACTTTTTCTAGTTGTAATTTTATTTTTATTTGTGTTATATCTAGAGCGTAGAGGGTAATAGTGAGCGCACAGATACATAGTATTTTAATATTTTTTTAAATTACTTTTTCTGCTGTCTGGGCAGTTCCTTCAACAAGAATCTGTTATGGAGGGCAAGTCTGCCATTCATTCAACTGTGTGATAAACTTTCCATGGTACTTTCGCAGTACCATGGTGTCCACGGGTAACGTGTCGGGAATCAGGGTTCGGGTCCAGAGTGGGAGCCTGAGAAACAGCTACCACCACCACACATCCAAGGAAGGCAGCAGGCCAAGTCCCGACTCAGGGAGGTAGTGACGAAAAATAACATTACAGGCGGATTCTTTCGAGGCCCTGCTGTATAATGATGAGACAAATACACTTGAAATCCTTTAACGAGAATCTGTTATGGAGGGCAAGTGTGCCATTCATTCAACTGTGTGCTAAACTTTCCATGGTACTTTCTCAGTACTATGGTGACCACGGGTAACAGCCGGGGAATCAGGGTTCGATTCTGGTCCGGAGAGGGAGCCACAGATGCAGTGAAAGGTATGCACTGACTGGTATAATACAGTGTGCAGTCACACAGATGCAGTGAAAGGTATGCAATGACTGGTATAATACAGTGTGCAGTCACACAGATGCCTTGAAAGGTATGCACTGACTGGTATAATACAGTGTGCAGTCACACAGATGCAGTGAAAGGTATGCACTGACTGGTATAATACAGTGTGCAGTCACACAGATGCAGTGAAAGGTATGCAGTGATTGGTATAATACAGTGTGCAGTCACACAGATGCAGTGAAAGGTAGCCACTGACTGGTATAATACAGTGTGCAGTCACACAGATGCAGTGAAAGGTATGCAGTGACTGGTATAATACAATATGCAGTCACACAGATGCCGTGAAAGGTATGCATTGACTGGTATAATACAGCGTGCAGTCACACAGATGCCGTGAAAGGTATGCAGTCACTGGTATAATGCAGTGTGCAGTCACACAGATGCAGTGAAAGGTATGCAGTGACTGGTATAATACAGTGTGCAGTCACACAGATGCCGTGAAAGGTATGCAGTGACTGGTATAATACAGTGTGCAGTCACACAGATGCAGTGAAAGGTATGCAGTGACTGGTATAATACAGCGTACAGTCACACAGGTACAGTGAAAGGTATGCAGTGACTGGTATAATAAAGCGTGTAGTCACGCAGATGCCGTGAAAGGTATGCAGTGACTGGTATAATACAGTGTGCAGTCACACAGATGCAGTGAAAGATATTCAGTGACTGGTATAATACAGTGTGCTGGGCCTGGCACAGTACAGCAAGGGCCAGCTGCGACAAACAGGGCTGTATATATGAAGTGTCAGTCACTGTGGCACACACACAAAAAACACATCAGAAGAACATTAGCTCTCAAAAGAACTGTTTTGGGGTGCTTTCAGCAACAAATATCAGCAATAAGCAAGCTAACAGCCTAACTAATGCTTTCCCTATCTCTAGCAAGCTCTGTCCCTTCCTCTCACTATAGCAAGATCAGCAGAGTGAGAACATGGCCGACGCTGCTGCGTTTTTATAGGAGGGGGGCGGGGGTCCAGGAGGGAGTGTAGCCTGATTGGCTACCATGTGTCTGCTGACTGTGATGTAGAGGGTCAAAGTTTAGCCCAATGATGTGGTATAGGGGGGCGGATCTAACTCGCTATGTGTTCGCGGTTAACCTCGAACGCAAACCGCTCGGATTTGCGCGGACCAGTTCGCTGGCGAACAGTTCAGGCCATCTCTACTGATGGACTGCAGGGGACTGAAAAAAGCCTAAGGTAAGTAAAAATCCTTTACCCCTGCTAATTTAGGTACACAGGATTCTACAGACTATACTGGCTACAGACAGGTGGGAACCATTCTGAGAACAATAGGTGTTAATAATATTATTATTATTATTGACTTATAAAGCACCAACATATTCCGAGGCGCTGTACAAAGTAAGAAAAACAACCATGGGGTACATAATAATACAGACAATGGTATACATTAAGTAGGGACTGGTACAAAATATAGAACTGGTAATTAGTGACAATAGTAACATGATGAATAAAATGTATAACAGATTGCAAGATACAAAATGAATGACAATTTTCAAGACACAAAATGGTGAGAGAGCCCTGTCCTTGTGAGCTTACAATATGAATAATAATAATAACAACAATAATAAGGTTTTGGGGGTAATAAGGTGCTGAGACTTCGTGGATAAGCAAATATATACAGTATGTCTCACTGAGACATACTGTATATATTTGCTTATCCACGATTGTATTGCCTATGCCTATTATTTGGAGTCAGACCTCCTGTAGTGTCCTTCTTGATTTCATCCCCAGCAGACCTCACCGCCAATCACTACTTGGCTTTCTTATCCCTGTCGCAGGGAGAGGGAATTCCTGGGCTTCAGTGGAGGCAGACCGTGATGCTGTTAAAACTTTTCATAGAATAGCTTGTTGAACCCTTATGGAACATGATTCACTGTCTAAACATGAGGGTGCCGTATAACTGTGCTTTAATGCGTATTGGTTGTCATCATGCTATTCTTCAGCTTTTAAAATAACCACTTGTGAGATTCCAGACTCGAGCAGTATAAAGAACAAGTGCAGCCGAAAGTCTATCACTTTTAACGGCAGCATTTTGAAAATCACTGTCTTCCAGGACAAGCTAAGTATACTTTCATTTTGCAGGGACAGAAAAAAAAGAGGTGTTCAATTATGTATTGGGGTGTTGTAATGTAACCCCTTTAAGAGATCAGGATTTCTGGCTTAAAGGGCATGTAACATGATGAAATAAACATGTGTATGTAGAGTTTCAATCCTACTTACAACTAGAGTGGGTTCCTTTTTCTTATTTCACACCGTAAGGGTTAAGAATCCAGAGATGTAAAGAACATTTTCTCTCCAGCCAGAATGCAGTCAAATTGTATCGTAACTCTCATTCACACTGATAAGACTGATAAGGCACCAGTATGCTGTGTGAAAAGCTGTGGAATCACCTGAGGGACCAGTTATAAGAAGCAATGCATATCTATTGTATTTTGAATATACATATAAAATGTATTGGTCAGTTTTACCACTTCTTTACCTTCACAAACTATTCATAGTATTTAAAATCAGTTCGTCCTCTTTCTACGTGAGGGGGGTAAAATTGGTCACTGATTCGCCAAGCAAAATTGGATAAGTGTACTAGGCTTTAGAGTGTGTGTTCATTGAGTATGACAGGCATTGTTACCTGAGCAAGCAATATGCTATAAGCAAGAATTTCGGGAGCAAATGATTTCTTCAGGAGGTAAGACACATGCAATGGTTGTTGTTTGAAGGGTCCAAGACTCCATTAGAGAACCCATGGCTAAGAATTTGTGGGTCAAGTTCTGTACTGAGTGAAGCGTCTCCATCTGTGGGGAAGGGAAGGAGGACAATGTTGTGGCAAATGATGGCATGGCTTCCAGCATTTCAGATCATGAAATTAGCTTAGGGGACACCTGTATTTTTTGTGGCGGCCTCTGTGATTTTAGTATAATGTATGCATGATGAAACTTTACACTTCACACATTTTAAAATCTTGTGGCATCTCCTATCACACATAGTCCAGTATCAGCTGGGAGGGACTCTATTTGTATGGGGAAGGGGATGCCTATCCCAGGCTCCAATTGATGGGTGGAACACCATAAATAGGCAGGAGTCAGCACACATAGATATTCTGGAAACCTGTGCAGTGGAGTTACCAGACACTGTCTGCAATGGTCTTGTAACAAGGTGGATGACAGCAGTAAACTGCTCTGAGAGGAGAAAGAAGAAAAGCAGCAATGGCAAACTGACGCTTTATGTCAGACGTCTGGCAAGGGCCATGCTCTGAGGAGAAGGAAATGTTCTGTATGTACAATGGAGTGGTAGTGTAGGGGGAGCTGCAAGCCAGCCAATTGGAGAAGTGTCGGCGTAAGTGGAAGTACAAGTGGAAGGACTAGCTTGAGTGTTGCACAGTGTAAGTATCAGCAAAGATATAGACGTGTGGGGCCATATTCTCTATCAGTATGCAATGTGCCAAGAATCTCCTGTAAATGGAGATCTGTGCCACTGGGAGAAAAAGTGACTTTGTCTTATAAGTTATGCCCAGCTGCTATTTGCCAGGGATCATGAGCGGTGTTAAGCCCGTTGGCTTTTATGTAAGAGATTGCTTGCATAGTACTCTGAATAGGCCTGAGCCTGACACCTTTATATTGGGAGACAGTTTGCCAATGATGTCATGTCAAGGTTTGCTCACATGCTGAAGTTACTTTGCTAAACTCTTATGCTGTCCCCTTGCAATCTTCTGTAAGTCTCCACACTGCCATCTCCAAACCTCTCTGCCTAACCCGTCAAAAGTCATTAACCGATCAATAAGCCTGTTAAAGGATAACTTCAGCTTCTTTAATATTTTGAGTCAGCATCAGGGCCCAATTTCTGGGAACGCCACAAAGGCCCGGACCCTGGGCGACTGCTGCCCAAGGCGGGCGCTGCACATGGAAGACGGGTGGCTGCATATGGAAGTGGAGGCTGTAAATAGAGAACAACACATGGGAGAAGGTAGCTGTTGTCCAAGAAAACCATATATAAAATAGAAATACCACTTTACATGGAAGTCACATGGCTGCACATGGAATGAGAGGGCTGCTGTTGCACATGGAACAAGAGCCACGAGAAAGTTGGCAGAAAATGTTGAAATGCAGCCTTGGTCAGCATATGTAATTGCCACATTAGTTACTTTGTAGTTCACAGTTACTAAATAGTACCATTTTAGTTTTCAACCAGTTTTCATTTGATAAAATGGACCGAGAATTGAAATGTATCATCCTTGCAACCTGTAACGATCGGTGAAGCACAGAGAGGATCTGATTACCAGTGATCTGCAGTATCACGGGGAATACAGATGTATACCAGATTATAAGTGATCTGCAGTATCACCGATAATCCGATATACCAGCTAACCTCTGTTCACCTGAGTAGAGTGTAGTGTTTAGTGCAACAGTAACACTTAGAGGACTAAGCCTCAGTGCAGTGAGGAGTACTGCATGGAAACCTTCCGAAGACCTGAACTCTCCAAGGCGGGAGGAGTCAGGTTGACAGTAGGAAGGATTGTCTGAAAGTGACACACTGGAGGAAGTGTCACTAACAGGACGGGGAACCGCCTCCAACAGTGAGGTCGGTTCTCGAGGTCGGACAAGCCAAGTCGTTAACACACGGACAGATAAGGTACAATTACAGGAGGCGGAGGCGGAGTCTAAAGTACAGGCAGGGTTCGGCAACAGGGTATCAGAAATATCGAGGTACAAGATCAGGAGGCAGAAACAGAGTCTAAGGACGAGCCGGGGTTCGGCAACAGAGTATCAGAAATATCGAGGTACAAGGTTAGAGTTCAGGAGGATAGTCAGGCAGGCAAAACGTCATAACAGATAATCACAATCAAATTAGTACTTTAGCTATCAACAGAATCTAGCTAAGTGTAGGATTACAGCTCCAGCTGGTCCCGGCACACTTAAGGATCTGACTACCGATCTAGGTGCTCCCACGTATGTGATCGCAACGCCAGACACCGGAGAAATGACCAGCCAGCAGTATATATACACAGACCTCTCTCCAGCTCAACCCCAAGCGCTGGACCAATGGGAAGTGGAGCCAGAGTCAGTTGACCAGCCAGGTCAGCTGACTCACTTTTGTCTGTCATATATTTCCTTCCTGAGTGCGCGCGCGCGCGCGTCACTCTAAGCCTCGAGGGACTACGAGTCCCAGCCACAGCAGCCCCGCTCTGCGGTGTCTCCGCAGCGGGGACATGCGCGCTAACCGCCGCGTCCAACGCGGCGGTTTCTCCGCGCTCCGCAATATCCTGCACAGAGACAGCCGCCTCATACTGAGAGGAGGCGGCTGCCTCTCCGTGTGCAGGTACTTTATGCACGGGAAGAGCCGCCTGCCGCCGACTCATGGCGGCGGCTCTTCCGCGCTTCCTGACAGTACCCCCCCCCCCCCAGGAGTGAACTCCGGACAGCTCCTTCCAGGCTTCTCTGGATGTAAAGCATGAAACTCCTTCCTTAATTCATCCGCATGCATGCGGCTCCCAGGTACCCATTGCCTCTCCTCAATACCATACCCCTTCCAATGTACCAGATACTGTACTGAATTTTGTACTACACGAGAGTCTAAAATCTTTTAGACTTCGTATTCAGGTCGATCATCTATTATTACAGGAGGAGGAGGAGGAGTGAGTCCTACATGAACTGCAGGTTTAAGTAGGGACACATGGAAGGACCTTACACCACGCATGCTAGCAGGCAGATCAACGGTATACGTGACATTGTTGATCTTTCTTGCTACCCGAAATGGACCCACGAACCTGGGCCCCAACTTGGCTGAAGGCTGTCTCAAGATCAAGTGGTGGGTGGATACCCAGACCCAGTCTCCTGGTTGAAATCTCCACTCTAAAGAGCGTCTCTTGTCAGCTTGACTTTTCTGACTCTGAAATGCTTTTACCAGGTTATCTTTTATGGTCCACCACATGTCCTTGAATGACCTTTGCCAGGCCTCTAAGGCAGGGAATGGAGTGGACGCAATCGGCAAGGGAGAGAACTTGGGTAGTTTCCCGGTTACTATCTGAAATGGACAGAAACCCGAGGAAGAACTCTTTAAGTTATTATGCGCAAATTCTGCGTAAGGTAAGAATTTAACCCAATCATTCTGAGCTTCGGCAACGTAACATCTTAAAAATTGCTCTAGCGATTGGTTGACCCTCTCAGTCTGACCATTCGTCTGTGGATGGTAGCCAGACGAAAATGATAGACTCATGCCCATTTGGTGACAAAATTCCTTCCAAAACTTTGAGACAAACTGGACTCCCCGATCGGATACTATGTCCTCCGGAATGCCATGCAGACGGAAGATATGGGTGATGAATAAATCAGCCAGTTCTTGGGCCGAGGGGAGTCCTTTCAGAGGCACGAAATGGGCCATTTTACTGAAGCGGTCGACCACCACCCAAATGACCGACATGCCTTCAGACCTAGGAAGCTCACCCACAAAATACATGGACAAGTGGGTCCATGGCTCACTCGGGGTGGGCAAAGGCTGCAGTGTACCTACAGGTGCCAGCCGGGAGGGCTTGCTTTTTGCGCACACCGCACATTTCCTGACAAATTCTTTGCAGTCAGCTGCTAGCGAGGGCCACCACGCACACCTGGCCACGAGATCCTGCGTTCTAGCCGCCCCAGGATGTCCCGCATTCTTGTGTGAGTGGACCATCTCCAGGATCTGGAGATGGAATGGTAACGTGATAAATAAAACCCCATCTGGTTTCCCTTCCGGGATATCCTGCTGGAAAGGACTCAAAGTCTCCTTCCAGTCCTCCCAGGTCTCGGTAGCAGCTAACACCAATCTTCGTGGAACAATGGTCTCGGGGACAGGGCTGTGCTGTCTCTGGCTCGAAACACCTAGAGAGTGCATCCGCCTTAGTATTCTTACTACCTGGAGTGTACGTAATCAAGAATGTGAACCTCGAGAAAAATAGAGACCATCGAGCCTGCCGAGGGCTTAACCTTTTGGCCCCCTCGATGTATTCCAGATTCTTGTGGTCAGTATAAACCGTGATCGTGTGCTCTGCTCCTTCTAGCCAATGACGCCACTCTTCAAAGGCCAATTTGATAGCTAGGAGCTCTCTGTTGCCTATATCGTAGTTTCTCTCTGCCGGAGAGAACCTCCGGGAAAAATAGGCACACGGGTGTAACCTACCCTGAAGACCTGAACGTTGAGACAGCACAGCCCCCACTCCAACCTCCGAGGCATCTACCTCAACTATAAACGGGAAAGAAGTGTCCACGTGTCTCAGTATGGGCGCCAAGCAGAACAAGCCCTTTAGAGCAGAGAATGCCTGTAAGGCCTCGGGAGGCCAATGAGTGGTGTCTGCTCCTTTCTTAGTAAGACTGGTGAGGGGTGCGACTACTGTGGAGTACCCCTTAATAAACCTTCTATAATAGTTTGCAAAACCCAAGAACCGTTGTAAAGACTTTAACCCCACCGGCTGCGGCCACTCCAGGACCGCGGAGACCTTGGCAGGGTCCATAGACAGGCCTGAGGTGGAGATTATATATCCCAGAAAGGCAACCGACGTAACCTCAAAAATGCACTTCTCAAGTTTGGCGTACAACAAATTCTGTCTCAGTTTGTCCAATACAATTCTGACATGGGTTCTGTGTTCAGAGAGGTTGTTAGAAAAGATAAGAATGTCGTCTAAGTAGACTAAAACGAACTTCCCTAACACCTCCCTAAAGACCTCATTAATGAGTTCCTGGAAAACGGCCGGGGCATTACATAACCCGAAGGGCATCACCAGGTATTCGTAATGCCCGTCAGGTGTATTGAAGGCCGTTTTCCATTCATCGCCCTTTCTTATACGCACCAGGTTGTATGCCCCCCGTAAATCTAGCTTCGAGAATATCCTAGCATCCGTGACCTGGTGGGCGGGGTTACAACCCGCAGCTGCTCTGGAGCGTTCAGGAGCGTCTCTCAGCAGGGACTTTTTGTTGGAGGTGCTGGCCCGATTGGGAATCTTGTGGCCGGGAGCCTCTCCCTTCGGGATTGAGGACCGGTGAAGTCAAGTCAGCCCCAGCTGTGCGCACAGCAGCCACCGCAAGACACAAGTTGGATGAAGAGTGGTGAGTCCCGCATACGCGGGTGAAGATTACACACTACCCAATGTTGTTTCTTGGTAATCAACCTGTCCCCAGCTGACAGTTATGACGCCCACGGACTGCCCACGATCCCGCTCAGGATGATACACACCCCCCCCACAGCAGTTTAGACACCAGTTAGAGGTACCGGTACCGCTGTATGGGTGGTGGATTGAGTGTGAGGAACGTGGAATGTCTGTAGCAGGAGCGCTCCAGTGTTTTTAATTGGTTTTATTGCTACCCCCATGTGTGTCTTTTTTGGAACAATAAAGTGTTATATATTACAGCCTGTGGAGTGACGGCACATTTTTCTATTTTTCTGCTATCCCAGTTCACTGTTGCTGTCAATCCTGCTTAGCAGTATACAGGCTACACTACGCGGTTGAGTAAGTGCAGGCTCTTAGTTTGTTTGTTAGCATCCGTGACCTGTGTGAATAAATCGTCTATTAATGGCAACGGGTAGCGATTCTTCACTGTGATTTTATTAAGGCCCCGGTAATCGATACATGGCCGTAAGCCCCCGTCTTTTTTCTTAACAAAAAAGAAACCTGCCCCAGCCGGTGACCGGGATGGGCGAATGAAGCCCTTGGCCAAATTCTCACGGATATACTCCTGCATGGCTAGTTTTTCAGGGCCAGATAAATTATACAGATGGCCTCGAGGGGGCATACAGCCAGAACGGAGGTCAATGGGGCAGTTGAAAGGGCGATGCGGGGGCAATTTATCCGCAGCCTTAGGACAGAACACATCAGCGAAATCTGAGTACTGTTCAGGTACACCTTCCACCTGTACCCTGGTTTGACCTAATGTCAGCCTCCCCAAACACTGCTGGAAACAATGAGGTGACCATGCCGTTAACTGCCCTGTGGCCCAGTCTATCTGCGGTGAATGAATTTGTAACCATGGCATGCCTAAGATGATAGTGGAGGTGGACATGTGCAAAACAAAAAACTGCAATAGTTTCCCATGCAGTACCCCAATAGTGACCTTCATCTCAGGAGTCTGTGACAGAGAACGATTCCGTTGCAAGGGAGAATCGTCCACTGCCGTGACTTGGATAGGAGGTTTCACCGGGGTGAGAGGAATGCCCATTCTTTTAACGGATTCAAAACTCATAAAATTAGCCGCTGAACCGGAATCCACAAAAGCTTCAGTGGCTATAGAATTGTTCTCCCATGTAATAGCACAAGGGAGAAGCAACTTTTTCTCTTTAAGGGGTGAAAATAGAGTGCCTAGGGTGTCACCCCCCACTACTCCTAGGCATGCCCGTTTCCCGGCTTCTTGGGGCCATATCCTGGCTTGTTGGGGCAATCTCGTACTCTATGACCCTGCTCCGCACAATATAAACACAATTGTTCTGTCATTCTGCGTCTCCGCTCTACCTGAGATAGTTTTGACCGACCTATCTGCATAGGTTCAGGTGGAGGTAAAACAGGCGTAGGTGGCGTCTCAGGAGGAGCTGCGTAAGAGACAAGTTTAACCTGGTCTTTACCCCGGTTTTGTCGTTGATAACGCAATCTGCGATCAATCCTGATGGCCGCCAAAATGGCGCCGTCAAGTGTTGTGGGCTCTGGCTGACTCAACATGAGGCTGGAGACCTCGTCCGACAACCCAGATAGGAAATGGTCTAACAGGGCGAAGTTGTCCCACCTGGTTGTCACTGACCACCTCCTAAATTCTGAGGCGTAATCCTCGACTGGACCCTTGCCTTGGCGTAATAACTTGAGCTGCTGCTCTGAGGTTGAGGCAATATCTGGGTCATCGTAGATTACCGCCATTGCTTTGAAGAATTCATCAACAGATGTTAAAGCTAAGTCACCCTCAGGTAAGCTGTACGCCCAGGTCTGAGAGTTGCCTGTCAGTAATGTTTTAAGAAATGTGACCCTTTGGGCCATCGTGCCAGAGGATTGGGGTCTCAACTCAAAATACGACAACACTCTACTCTTAAAATTGCGGAAGTCAGATCTGTGGCCAGAAAATCTCTCGGGTACTGGCATACGTATATCAGTACTAGGAGGGGATCGGACCTCATCCAAAGCCGTCCGGAGGGTTTGTAATGACTCGGACAAAGAATAAATCAGTGTCTGGTGCCCACCCAGCATTCGATTGATCTCGTCCATTGAGGAGGCCATTGCTCCCAGACGGTCAGAGTGTCCGTCCATATAGGTTTGGTCTGGCGTTCTGTAACGATCGGTGAAGCACAGAGAGGATCTGATTACCAGTGATCTGCAGTATCACGGGGAATACAGATGTATACCAGATTATAAGTGATCTGCAGTATCACCGATAATCTGATATACCAGCTAACCTCTGTTCACCTGAGTAGAGTGTAGTGTTTAGTGCAACAGTAACACTTAGAGGACTAAGCCTCAGTGCAGTGAGGAGTACTGCACGGAAACCTTCCAAAGACCTGAACTCTCCAAGGCGGGAGGAGTCAGGTTGACAGTAGGAAGGATTGTCTGAAAGTGACACACTGGAGGAAGTGTCACTAACAGGACGGGGAACCGCCTCCAACAGTGAGGTCGGTTCTCGAGGTCGGACAAGCCAAGTCGTTAACACACGGACAGATAAGGTACAATTACAGGAGGCGGAGGCAGAGTCTAATGCTGGGAATACACGGTTCGTTTTTGCCTTCGTTTAAACCTTCGATTCGTTCGGTAAACGAATCGAGTGTTGAAAACGTATGTGAAAATAGTCATAATCTCATTATAGTTTCGATTAATAGACCCCAAAAACGAACGACTAGTGATCGAACATGTTTGATATTATCTCTCTTTATCCATCTAATCGAGCCATTGGTAGGCTTGATGGCTGTTCAGATCGATTATATATTCGTTTATGCTAGTCCGTCCCTGTAAAAAGGGATTTTCGTTTCGTTTCTTTGCAGCCTTCGATCATTGGAAAAACGAAACCATCAGAATCGGAAAAAAAAACGAAACCGTGGGTGGTGATATTAACCGTATGACCGATTATTTCGGGATCGAAAAGGACAAAAGGCACAATCGAAACGAAGGTTTAAACGAAGGCAAAAACGAACCGTGTATTCCCAGCATAAAGTACAGGCAGGGTTCGGCAACAGGGTATCAGAAATATCGAGGTACAAGATCAGGAGGCAGAAACAGAGTCTAAGGACGAGCCGGGGTTCGGCAACAGAGTATCAGAAATATCGAGGTACAAGGTCAGAGTTCAGGAGGATAGTCAGGCAGGCAAAACGTCATAACAGATAATCACAATCAAATTAGTACTTTAGCTATCAACAGAATCTAGCTAAGTGTAGGATTACAGCTCCAGCTGGTCCCGGCACACTTAAGGATCTGACTACGGATCTGGGTGCTCCCACGTATGTGATCGCAATGCCAGACACCGGAGGAATGACCAGCCAGCAGTATATATACACAGACCTCTCTCCAGCTCCACCCCAAGCGCTGGACCAATGGGAAGTGGAGCCAGAGTCAGCTGACCAGCCAGGTCAGCTGACTCACTTTTGTCTGTCATATATTTCCTTCCTGAGTGCGCGCGCGCGCGTCCCTCTAAGCCTCGAGGGACTATGAGTCCCAGCCACAGCAGCCCCGCTCTGCGGTGTCTCCGCAGCGGGGACATGCGCGCTAACCGCCGCGTTTCTCCGCGCTCCGCAATATCCTGCACGGAGACAGCCGCCTCATACTGAGAGGAGGCGGCTGCCTCTCCGTGTGCAGGTACTTTATGCGCGGGAAGAGCCGCCTGCCGCCGACTCATGGCGGCGGCTCTTCCGCGCTTCCTGACACAACCATGACAATAGTATACTCTGTGCTCAGGGCTCTCAAGAATTCTCATTTTTCTGCTTGTGGCGTTGGCCCTGATTCAATAAGCCTATCTCCTGGGTTTTCTCACTGGAGAATGTTATGAATAAAATTAACATTCTCCAGTGAGAAAACCCAGACTCTCAAACAGGAAAAAAGTACATCAAAGTTGTCAGAGGCGCCAAAAGTATAAAATCAGGTAAAATCTTTAAAACATGGAGGTGGTGGGGGTGGGCCCTGTTCCACTCCAAAGGACACAGTAAAGGTACGTGTTAGGTTACAACACAACAATTTTATTAATACACTCCACAAAGTATTGCGCAACGCGTTTCACGGGCGTGACCCCGCTTCATCAGGCAGTAAGAACAGGAGTATATAACAGATGTCGTCCTAGTCTAAGAAGAGCGCCTCTGCGCAAAAACAAAGTACACTCAACATAATGTAAATGGCCCCAAATAAAGTGGGGGGAAAAACAGGCCAGTGGTGTGTTTTTTTTTTTTCAGTAAGGGTGCTTATATCTCCTGGCTGGCTATCTCATCCCTTCTCTTACCTCCTCCTCTGCTTCTCTTCAGCCCCTCCTTTATGCATTTGCATCCTGTGTGGACACGAGAGCTGGATCATCCACAAGGCAATTCTAGGCAGCTGCCTAGGGCCTAGAGAGAGTCTATGGGCCTGGTTGGTGCTAGCCTCCACCAAATCTTATTTTAAAAAAGCCAGGTGACCATCAGCGGTGGACAAAAAGTGATCTCTTGCCTAGGGCCCCATTTTTTATTTCTTTTTTGGTCCCTGGCTGTGAAGCAGGTAACATCTTCTACTCTCTCTCCCTTCTGGAGATTAGCATCATCTGCAGCACAAACCATCATCTGCAGCACAAGAACCATCATCTGCAGCACAGACCAAGTATGACAGCGGCGTCCACAGATGCAGCAGCTTCATGCTCCCCACATAGGTGCTCTCTTCTATTAATTTTCTTCTTACTGACCTTCATTGCTTCACAAGTGAAAGCAAGCATCAACTACAATCGCCAGGAGCTTCTACAGATCAGACCGAGCAGCACAGGAGATTATTGTAACAGGGAATCAATACTGCAGGAGATTCCCAGATCGCCGGGACTTACGTTAACTACTGCTATCCTCGAAAAGACAGGAAGCAGAAAGCAAAGCAAGAGGAAACAAAAGAGAGGTAAGCGATCAGGACTGCTAACTAGACTGAGTGCTGCTCCACATAAACCCAATTGCAAATGTGAGATTCCTCGTAAATAAAATGGATGAGCTCAAACTGGATATCTCCACGTATAAATCTATGAGAGACTGTTGCCTTATGATCTTTTCGACACATGGCTGGACCCCTCTGTACCAGATGCTGCAGCTGAGCTTGCAGGTCGCTCGCTTCACCGTGCTGATCGAACACATGATTCCAGCAAGAAAACAGGTGGAGGACTGTGTCTATCAATAATGCTTGGTGCACTAATGTAACCATAATCAACAAGTCTTGTTCTCCTGATGTGGAATATCTAATGCTGAGATGTCAACCATTTTACCTACCCAGGGAACATACAGCTATTATTATTATGGCAGTGTACATTCCACCTTAGGTCAATATTAAGTCAGCAAATGAACAACTGTTTGATGTCATCAGTAACAACAGAATTCGCCCCCAAAGCAATTTTCATCATTGCTGGAGATTTTAAACAAGCGAATCTTAAGAATGTATTTCCCAGATTTTATCAGCAGGGGATTGTAAAACCAGAGGAGAAAACATCTTAGACCATGTCTATACAAACATAAAAGGTGCATAGAGGATAGCCCCACGCCCCCGACTGGGACAGTCTGACCATCTTTCTTTGTTTCTTATTCCAGCACACAAAGTCATTATCAACACTGCTAAACAAATGAACAAGTCTGGCCTGAAATGGCTCTCTCAACTCCAAAATTGCTTTGAACACAGACTGGAACATATTCTTTCATCTTACAGACCTGGAGATGTGTACTTCCTCTGTATTGTCATATGTTCATTTCTGTGTGGTTACCATCACTGTCAACCAAAGAATGAATGTTTACCTAAATGAGAAACCATGGATGACAAAAGAACTTAACCTATTGGGGACCGCCGCAGGTTGAATCAATGTCCGGCAGGTGGTGGTACAGTTCTGACCGGACGTTGCTTCAACGTCCGCGCTAAAGAACCGCTCCCGACGCGATCGTGCGCACCCGAGAGGGGAGATTAAGCTGTCATATGACAGCTGGCATCTCCCCTCAGTGATCAGCAGCCATCGCAGATGGCTGCTGATCACGTGATCACTACGATCGCCGTCGGATTGTAGTGATCACTTTGACAGCGGCGGCGGCAGGGGGGAAAAGAAGAGGATCCACTCCCCTCCCTGTCGTTCCAGCGACGATCGGCGCCCCCCTCTGCTCTGGCCGGCATCTCTGCTCCGTCTGACGTCAGCGCCGGGTCTCGGCTTGATGACGTCTACGAGGCGCGACCCGACCTGAGCGTCATTTGCAGCGGAGATGCCGGCCGGAGAAGAAGGGGGCTACTGCGGCTCATCGCTGGAGCCTGGAAGGTGAGTGATGGCTGGCTGGCAACTACAGGGGGGACACTTGCCACCATGGGGGGGGACACTGCCCAGCCAGCCACAGACGGGATCCGGCCGCCCTACCCCCCCAAACGCGCGCACCCTCTCCACCGCAAAATGCCCTGGTGCTTAAGGGGGGTTAGGCGTCCGGTCCTGAAGTGGTTAAAAAACATACCGTATATGGAATAGGAGCATCACTTTAAAAATATGAGACAAATAAGCATATTGTGCAGACAGAGCTAGTCTAAAAAAGGCATCTGATATTTGGAATATGTCTATGGCAGATCACTGTGGGACGGGAAAAGGTTTTACAGACTTACAGGGCCTAAATTCTAGTTTTTCCTTACTGGGTTCCTCCAGATAGGTATCTTCTACTGGATTACTCTCCCTCCAGAGATCCTCTAGAGTCCTTAAATTCTCCCAGTCTGCACTCCCCCATGTTTCTCCCGGTATGAAGCCCAGGGAACTGATGGAGGTGCTCCCACCTAGTTGTTTTTGTTGTAGATCTTTCTTTTCAAAAAAATATCTGATATTCATTCGTCTTACACCTTTGAACAAATCCACCTTAAAATCACCGAAATCAAAATCTTGTGTGGATGAGAAGTTTAGTCCCTTTTTCAACAAGTCCTTGCAGTGTTTTGGGAGGGGGACCCCACTTATGTTCACAACTTCTACTTGTTGTTCCCCTTGTGATATTTCCTCTTCTTGGATCTTTGCTCTTTTGGATTGGTTTCCCTCTCCTGACCTTTCCAACTTATTTGCCTGTCGTTCTTTTCTTTTGGTCTAGCCCCCCCCCCCCCCCCCCCCGGGTATCTTTTTCCTAAAGGGACCGCCTTTTTTATTATTGATGGAGAATTTGTAGATGACTCTTCCTCATCCCTCTTCACATTCTCATCACCACTTGATTCTGTGTCTGTTGTCCAATATCCTTTTTTCTGGCCTGGTTTTTGTGGGCCCCCTTTGGGTCTACTGTATCTTGGTTTGGCTGGTCCCCAATTAAACAGTTTTATAATCTTCAGTGTCTCTCAGATACTTATGCAACTTTCTTTGCTTAATTTCCTCTTGCATAGGAACCAATCTGATTTCTATCTTCTTAATGATCTTATTATACATTTCCTCTGCCACCAGGCTTTTCAATTGTTCCTTCAATGTTTTGATCTCCTTTGTGACAGTTATATGTTCCTCTTCTGTTCTTTCCAGAACAATCTTTTGGAATATAGTTGCTTGTGCCAAGTGTGCATCCTTCCATTTTTCCATACATTTTTTATCATCCTGGTACTCAGCTGGTTACTGGTACCTTCTAAAACTCCGTGCGGTGATTACGCGGCTGACTGCAGAGCGGGAACGGAGGATCGGGCTTCAGGATAGTCGAAGGAACGAGGTAAGGTGAGAGAGCCTGCTTGCTGGTGGATTTTTTTTAATGCTTTGTGCACAGAGGGGTACAGATGAAGGATCGCTGCAATTGATTACTTCAGCGATCGTTCATGGAAGGGGGGCGGACTAATTGGCTACAAGGGAATATGTTCCCTTTCACCAATTAGTAATACAGCTAACAGTGCCGGGGGGTGCGCTCTGAAGCGCACCGGATCATGCACAGCAGGTCTGCAAACTGAGTCAGTATATCTACGTCATGGTGGTTTGGAGGGTGCCACAGGTGACGTAGATATACTGTAGCAGTGGAAAAAGTAGTTAATGACTACCGACCAGTTGCTCTAACCCCTGTTATCGCCAAGTGCTTTGAACGACTGGTAGTCACACACATCAAAGCCTCCATCACAGCAAATCTAGATCAACACCAGTTTGCCTACGAAACAATTAGATCAACTGAGGACGTCATGTGTGTAGCTCTCCGCACTGCCCTCTCACACCTAGAAAAGCCCAACAGCTATGTATGGATGCTCTTCATTGACTACAGCTCAGAATTTAAAGTGACTCTGTAACAAAAATTACAACGTTTTTTCTACCATCCTACAAGTTCCTAAACCTATTCTAATTTGTTCTGGCTCACTGCAGCACTTTGTACTATCACGGTCTCTGTAATAAATCAATGTATCTTTCCCCTGTCAGTCTTGTCGGCCTGTGTCTGGAAGGCTGCCAACTCTTCCGTGCTGGTCTGTTCCTCTATGAACACTCCAGTGTGTGTTTTATTTACATAAGCCAGCAGCGTCTCTGCTATCTTATCAGTGATAGAAGAGAGCTGGATAAAAATCCTCCTCTGTTAGGCTGTGAAAGTAGCTGGCTGACACCTACTGAGGAATTACAAACACAGGCACAGGCAGAGCTGTCTGCAGGAAGCCTGTAATGTTCAGTGCATGAGAGAAGAAGGGGACAGAAGGTAAACACACAAATGATCTTTTGAGATTCAAAAGGAAAGCTGTATACAGCCTGCTTGTGTATGGATGTATTTTCTATGTGTGGACATATTGTACATCAATCTACTTCCTGTTTTGGTGGCCATTTTGGTTGTTTATAAACAAACTTTTTAAAACTGTTTTTGACTACTTTTAATGCGGCGAAATTGTGACAGAAGGTAATAGGAGATGTCCCCTAACACACTGGTATGTTTACTTTTGTGCGACTTTAACAATACAGATTCTCTTTAACACCATCGTACCTAGCCAGCTGATCAACAAACCCTACGCACTAGGTCTTGCTTCCTCCATATGTAGCTAGTTATTGGACTGTCTTACAAATCGCCCTCAAGCTATCAGATTAGGAAAACACACATCTTTCACTCTTACCATAAGCACTGGCGTGCCACAGGGCTGTGTACTATGCCCTCTCCTCTATGCACTTTTCACCCATGACTGCCAGCCTATCCATACCTCAAACATAATTGTTAAGTTTGCAGATGATACGACTGTCATTGGGCTTATATCAGACAATGAGGAATCTGCATACAGAGAAGAAGTTAGGAACCTGACTGCATGGTGCGACATTAACAAACTGTTATTAAATACAAAAAAGACCAAATAAGTTATTCTGGAGTTTAGGACCACCAAATAGACCACTCACATACCATTAATGATCAATGCAGAGGCTGTGGAGAGAGTTTTCAGCTTTACGTTTGGGAGTCAAACCTTCACAGAGAACCTGTCCTGGGCTAACAATGCTTTAGCTGTAACTGGCAAAGCACAACAACGCCTCTACTTTTTGAGAAAATTAAGGAGCACTAACCTTCCACAGAAGCTGCTGGTTAATTTCTACAGATGCACTATAGAAAGTGTTTTGACTAATTGCATGACAGCCTGGTATAACAGCTGCACCAAGGCTGCAAGAGAGGTCCTGCATTGAGTTGTTAAAAAAGCAGAAGCCATTATCAGTACTGACCTAACATCACTGGAACTCTTGTATGCTGTATGAGAAGGGCCAAAAACATTATCAAGGACAACACTCACCTTGGAAATGCCTTGTCCACTACTCAAGACCAGCCTAGCGGCGCACAGATCAGCGCTTCCTCTTGTGGCTACAGCGGTGAGTCCCTGCCTGCTGTCAGCGCTGTGCGACACTTCAATATTCCGGAGGGGAGAGCCAGGAAGGGGGGTCCCAAGGTGAGGGAAGGGGGGGGAGACTTCCCCCCCTTCTCCGCCACTGCCCATAGCCCTCTTTCACTGGCTGCCTCCCCTCCGGCTCAGGGTTCTCTGGCGGGCGGCGGGCCCCCCCCCTGACCACGGGCCCTCGGTCCGTGCTCGAGTGCCCAAATGGTCAGTCCGTCCCTGCACATGTGTGGTGTCATTTGGGCTTGCCATGAAAACGGGCCTCTAGTTTGTGTTTTCCCTCCAAGCCAAAAGGTCCCAGTCCTCCCCTGCACAGCTGAGAGATTAAAGTTGTGATTAGTCATCACAGATGAGGGGGGATTAGGCTCAACTCTCTAAATACATGCAGGGTGCATGTCTCTCTGTTTTCCTTCTGTCCTGTGAAAGAGTTCAGGTCCACCTTAAATGTGGGAATGCCTACTGATTACTGTAACTCAAACCCTACACTACGTACGTACTCTATCCACCTCTTCAATCTCCATCCCTTCATTTAAGTGCAGGTGCCATATACTTACAGGATAAAGACTGAAGAGGAACATACAAATTAAAAGGGAAGTAAACACATCAGTGACTCCCTGTGTCCTCCTTGATCTTAGTTCTATATTATTTCCAATTGCTGATGGTATGTTACGCCTGTCTTTTTGTATGCTTATGTCAAGACATTAAACTGCACTGAATCCTGACTGAAATACATTCTATCCCCACTTATTGCAGATAGACCAAACAACAATACATAGCTTAATAGCTGACAAATGTTGATGTCTTTGAACAAAGCATTAGGCTGTCATTTGTCTTTTTGTCCCCACAGATCTTTGGACTAGCAGACAGGCGCAATCATTACAACAGGACAGACTTTGCAGGGCAGACATTTTTGGTATGTTAAGTAAATTAATGGCAGTCTTCCCGGTATAAAACAAATGCAATGCATGGAGAATGTGACCTATAAACACATGAGCATTGCCCCCAAAAAATTATCAATTGCACACTTAAGTGTTAATCATTGCTGTATTTACAATACATTCTTACATATATACTTAGAGTGGGTGAAATACTGATAAAAAACTCAATTGTTTAGCGCTGCATGATGAGATCGTGACTTTGAGTGATTGGTGCTCTGGTGGTAGTAAAAGTCTGGGACCGCTGCCAAATTCTGCCCCATTGTAATAGCACAGATTTCTGCCGAGTGCCTGGAAGTACAAATGGCCACTTTACTACTCTATTTGCTATAGCCATTCATTTCCGCTTCTAGAAAGTATAATGACAAGCTTTTGTATTGTGACTACTGTACCTTACAAAGTAAATCATGCTATCACACCGCTTGTAGCATTGTTATATTTAATTTATATTTCTAACAGAGTCATCGAGTTTTGAAATGATGTTGAGCTGTAGTACAAAAAGACGTCTACTCTTTTTTTTGGTAAAGATTTGCGCTTACAGTGCAGATTTTTAAACTAATATATGCTACAAACCTCTTTTTTATACGTGTTAACCCCTTCAAGACCATAGGCTTATGTCCCTCTAGTGACCAGGCTATTTTTTACAATTCAGTCCTCTGCTGCTTTAAGGGCTCGCTGCAGTGTCGTACAACTCAGCACACTGAGACTGATGATGGGGGCGGAGCGGCGATCACGCTGGGAGACTGATGACCCCGCCCCAGGACTTGACTCCTTTTGGAGTTTGGCGGTCCTGGGGTCGCCACCCTCTCAACACTGATCGGCCTTAGGCGGTCGGGAGGGGTTTAAAGGACACCTGACCTAAGGCAAAGCTACTTATAGTAAGCACCAAGGTATGTTCATGCTGGATCCACATACCTCTGTGCATTATCCAGTTCTATCCTCATTACCCTCTGCCTCCATAATCTCTCCTTGAAAATGTTTTACTTTTGGCTAATTTTCAGACAGGAAGAGGCAGGCTTGCAGTGATGTTCCCTCCTGTCACCCTCCTTTTCCCTCCCCTTGAATGGGACGAGGAATAGGTGGGAATGGGAGGGTTATATGAGAAAACATTGCACAACGCTTTCCTGTCTAAAGATTTGACTGTAGCCAAAAGTAATTTTTTTCAAAAAGTGATTAGAGGGGCAGAGGGGAAAGAGGAGAGGAATGGACAATTGTAACGATTGGTGTCAGCACACAGAGAGAATCTGTTTATTGATGATCTGCAGAATCATCAACAATACAGATGTATACCTGATTATGGATGATCTGCAGAATCACCAATAATACAAGTATGACTAACCTCTGGACACCTAATAAAGTGTAAGTGTTTGGTGCAACTGTAGGCTATCTCCCGTGGGGCAGGAGACACAGATAACTTCGGCCAGAGACCACCTGAGGAGCAGGTGGCCCTCGGCTGTGCAGGGACTATCTCTTTAAGAGAAGGGGATAGAGATAATCTTGCAGCCAGTGATCCCCTGGTAAACTAGGAATCAGACTGTACTGCAGCCAGGGGACTCCTATGGGATAGAGGCCCCTGGCTGCACTGCAGGAAGGACCCTCTGAGGGGCAGGAGGTCCTTGCAGCTAACTGACACTTGGTGGAATAGTGTCACGGGTAGTACAGACAAACTGAACACTCGAGGGATGAGTGACAGCCAGAAGGGTCGGGCAGGCCAGGTCGGCAACACACGAGCAGATAAGGTACAAAGACAGAAGGCTGATTCGGTAACCGGGTACAGGCAAGGTTGGCAACTGGTGGGCAGATAGGCAGAGGTACCGAATCAGAAAGCAAGAGAGAGGTCAACAGAGCAAAAGGTCATAACAGATATCAAGCACAATCCTAGTCTGAGGTGTGAGGTCCTTGGTCTCGACACCCGGGAACTAGTCTGAAGAATAACACAGTATCCTATGCTTGAGTGTGAGGTCCTTGGTCTCAACACCCTGGAACTGGTCTAAAGTATAACACAGGAATGACACAGTAATCCTAAGCTTGGGTGTGAGGTCCTTGGTCTCAACACCCTGGAACAGGTCTAAAGTATAACACAGCAATGACACAGTAATCCTAAGCTTGGGTGTGAGGTCCTTGGTCTCAACAATCTGGAACTGGTCTAAAGTATAACACAGTAAATAACAAGAGCGGAATCTGGCTAAGTGTGAATTCCCAGGTCCACCTGATTCTAACACACTGTAGGATCTGACTGAGGTCTGAGTGCTCACACGTAAGTATTTGCAACGGCAGACAACCAGCAACTGACAAGCAAGATCTATATATACTACAGCGCTCCACAGCGCCGCCCCCAGCCACTCAGCCAATCAGGAGTTCCACTGGGATCAGCTGATCGTCCTGATCAGCTGATACCTCTCCTGCTGGCATAAAGGTCATGTCTTCTAGCGCGCGCGTGTAGCTCTCAATTTGTGTGCACTAGAAGGCCCAGGCAAACCAGACACATGCTGTTGTGCGGAAACCGCCGGTCTGAATGCGGAGACAGCCGCCCTGCCGCCAGACCGCGCGGCGGCATCTCCGCTATTCATTACAACAATGCACAGAGGTATTTGGATCCCGCCTGAACATACCTCTGTTCTTATTGAACGTAAAGAAAGAGACGGCACTCCACTGGCTGCAATCAAGATGCTGTGTATTTCACGAACAAGAACACTACATGTTACGGAGGAACAACCTCCTTCATCAGGTGTAAAACAGCATTGAAACATACCCAGCCACATATATATACAAACACATATAAAGGACCACACCCTTAGTGGATCCACCCACCAATACATTAACCCTACGATTCCAGGTTATGTAATTCAAGCGGCCATATGGCACTCCTCATCGGCTACCAAAAGATAAATAAAAGACATAGAGAACTGACCGTGTATCAGGCACTTCCGATAGGGGACTGCCACAAGACCACCTGTGAATAAAACATGCAATTAAAATTGATGTACATAACAACCTTTACAGCAATATTGCACTGTCGCATTTTATACAATGACATATAGCACTACAAAAAACATTTCAAGGGCAGACGTTCATTCATCCCCCTAGGGGATACAACATCCAAGTCATGGATCCATCGTGCCTCTTTTTGTTTTAAAACCTTCTCTAAATTCCCACCTCTATTAGTGGGTGTAACAGCCTCTAAAACACACCATCTAAGCTGTGCTGCATTGTGTCCCGCTGCATCAAAGTGTCTGGCAACAGAGGTGTCATAACTGCCCCGCTTTCCTTCTGCGAAGTTACTAATGGCCCTCTTGTGCTCCTGTATGCGGGTCCTTACAGTTCTAGTGGTTTCCCCTACATACATGAGCCCGCACGGGCATTTAAGCCCGTACACTACCCATGTAGTAGAACAGTAATGTCGCCCTTTGATCTCGATATTACGGCCTGTGTGAGGATGTCCAACAGTGTTACCTCTAATAATGGCGTTGCATACATTGCAGTTAAGGCAGGGATAGGTCCCCGCCCTACCTGTATTACTCAATTTCTTCATAGGGGCGGTGTCAGTGTGTCTGACCCTATCATAGATAGTTTTACCTCTTCTGATGGAAAAAATAGGTTCCTCCTTGAACAATGCTCCCAACTCTCTGTCATTACTGAGTAATGGCCAAAACCTGCGTACCGTGTTCTTGATCAGCTTAGTGTTCTTCCCCAAGCTGGTAACGAAAGGTATGCCTTTAGATCTCACCTTTTTAACTGTACTGTGTAGCAGAGCTGACCTCTCTATGTCACCAACTTCCTTTCTCACAGCGTCAATTTTTTGGGGATTGTAGCCCTTTTGTGTGAACTTCACAGTTAAAGATCGGCCTGCTTTCTCGTAATCTTCATCCAATTCTTGGATGTGTCGTTGAAAATTTCTGAGGGTCACTTTGTGACGAGGTTGTTCCGTAAACCCACGGATCGGAACAATTTATTGCGCCCTGACAGCCATCATTACAAACATGTAGTTAAGGCCATTCCTAGGGGGCAGTTCCTCAGGGCAAGACGCATATGTACATTGGATGAAGATTACGAGAAAGCAGGCCGATCTTTAACTGTGAAGTTCACACAAAAGGGCTACAATCCCCAAAAAATTGACGCTGTGAGAAAGGAAGTTGGTGACATAGAGAGGTCAGCTCTGCTACACAGTACAGTTAAAAAGGTGAGATCTAAAGGCATACCTTTCGTTACCAGCTTGGGGAAGAACACTGAGCTGATCAAGAACACGGTACGCAGGTTTTGGCCATTACTCAGTAATGACAGAGAGTTGGGAGCATTGTTCAAGGAGGAACCTATTTTTTCCATCAGAAGAGGTAAAACTATCTATGATAGGGTCAGACACACTGACACCGCCCCTATGAAGAAATTGAGTAATACAGGTAGGGCGGGGACCTATCCCTGCCTTAACTGCAATGTATGCAACGCCATTATTAGAGGTAACACTGTTGAACATCCTCACACAGGCCGTAATATCGAGATCAAAGGGCGACATTACTGTTCTACTACATGGGTAGTGTACGGGCTTAAATGCCCGTGCGGGCTCATGTATGTAGGGGAAACCACTAGAACTGTAAGGACCCGCATATAGGAGCACAAGAGGGCCATTAGTAACTTCGCAGAAGGAAAGCGGGGCAGTTATGACACCTCTGTTGCCAGACACTTTGATGCAGCGGGACACAATGCAGCACAGCTTAGATGGTGTGTTTTAGAGGCTGTTACACCCACTAATAGAGGTGGGAATTTAGAGAAGGTTTTAAAACAAAAAGAGGCACGATGGATCCATGACTTGGATGTTGTATCCCCTAGGGGGATGAATGAACGTCTGCCCTTGAAATGTTTTTTGTAGTGCTATATGTCATTGTATAAAATGCGACAGTGCAATATTGCTGTAAAGGTTGTTATGTACATCAATTTTAATTGCATGTTTTATTCACAGGTGGTCTTGTGGCAGTCCCCTATCGGAAGTGCCTGATACACGGTCAGTTCTCTATGTCTTTTATTTATCTTTTGGTAGCCGATGAGGAGTGCCATATGACCGCTTGAATTACATAACCTGGAATCGTAGGGTTAATGTATTGGTGGGTGGATCCACTAAGGGTGTGGTCCTTTATATGTGTTTGTATATATATGTGGCTGGGTATGTTTCAATGCTGTTTTACACCTGATGAAGGAGGTTGTTCCTCCGTAACATGTAGTGTTCTTGTTCGTGAAATACACAGCATCTTGATTGCAGCCAGTGGAGTGCCGTCTCTTTCTTTACGTTCAATGGGGTACAAGCTGTATGAGCAATCCAGCTGAGGCAAGGCACCGGCATAGTGTCTCAAGTAGTTTCCACTTGAGTTGCTGCTTATCCAACATCATCTCCTTTTGTTGCATACCTCTGTTCTTACGTTAGGTAGCCTTGCTCAGGTCCAGTGTCCTTTAAAGGGACTCAGAGCTCACCAAAACAAAACGATTTATACATACCTGGGGCTTCCCCCAGCCCCATCCACTTGGATCGCTCCCAAGCCACCGTCCTCCGATGTCTGCAGCTCCGGTAATAGGTCCTCGCACTTCTGTCAGTCAGAGCCAGTCTGGCGTAAGGGAAGTGCGCCCTCTTCAGTAGTTTGCAAAAGTATTCGGCCCCCTTGAAGTTTTCCACATTTTGTCATATTACTAATCAATTTTATTGGAATTCCATGTGAAAGACCAATACAAAGTGGTGTACACGTAAGAAGTGGAACAAAAATCATACATGATTCCAAACATTTTTTACAAATAAATAACTGCAAAGTGGGGTGTGCGTAATTATTCAGCCCCCTTTGGTCTGAGTGCAGTCAGTTGCCCATAGACATTGCCTGATGAGTGCTAATGACTAAATAGAGTGCACCTGTGTGTAATCTATTGTCAGTACAAATACAGCTGCTCTGTGACGGCCTCAGAGGTTGTCTAAGAGAATATTAGGACAAAGAACACACCAGACAGGTCAGGGATAAAGTTATTGAAAAATTTAAAGCAGGCTTAGGCTACAAAAAGATTTCCAAAGCCTTGAACATCCCACGGAGCACTGTTCAAGCAATCATTCAGAAATGGAAGGAGTATGGCACAACTGTAAACCTACCAAGACAAGGCCGTAAACTCACAGGCCGAACAAGGAGAGCGCTGATCAGAAATGCAGTCAAGAGGCCCATGGTGACTCTGGGCGAGCTGCAGAGATCTACAGCTCAGGTGGGACACTCTGTCCGTAGGACAACTATTAGTCATGCACTGTACAAAGGTGGCCTTTATGGAAGAGTGGCAAGAAGAAAGGCATTGTTAACAGAAAAGCATAAGAAGTCCCATTTGCAGTTTGCCACAAGCCGTGTGGGGGACACAGCAAACATGTGGAAGAAGGTGCTCTGGTCAGATGAAACCAAAATTGAACTTTTTGGCCAAAATGCAAAACGCTACGTGTGGCGGAAAACTAACACTGCACATCACTCTGAACACACCATCCCCACTGTCAAATATGGTGGTGGCAGCATCATGCTCTGGGGGTGCTTCTCTTCAGCAGGGACAGGGAAACTGGTCAGAGTTGATGGGAAGATGGATGGAGCCAAATACAGGGCAACCTTTGAAGAAAACCTCTTGGAGCCTGCAAAAGACTTGAGACTGGGGTGGAGGTTAACCTTCCAGCGAGACAATGACCCTAAACATAAGACAAGACAAGACAAATAAGACAAGACAAATAACATTTATATTGCGCTTTTCTCCTTGCGGACTCAAAGCGCCAGAGCAGAGCAGCAGCCACTAGGGCGCGCTCTATTGGAAGTAGCAGTGTAAGGGAGACTTGCCAAAGGTCTCCTACTGAATTAGTGCTGGCTTACTGAACAGGCAGAGCCGAGATTCGAACCCTGGTCGCCTGTGTCAGAGGCAGAACCCTTAACCATTACACCATCAGCCAACATAAAGCCAGGGCAATTGAATGGTTTAAAACAAAACATATCCATGTGTTAGAAAGGACCAGGCAAAGTCCAGATCTAAATCCAATCGAGAATCTGTGGCAAGATCTGAAAACTGCTGTTCACAAATGCTGTCCATCTAATCTGACTGAGCTGGAGCTGATTTGCAAAGAAGAATGGGCAAGGATTTCAGTCTCTAGATGTGCAAAGCTGGTACAGATATACCCTAAAGACTGGTAGCTGTAATTGCAGCAAAAGGTGGTTCTATTGACTCAGGGGGCTGAATAATTACGCACACCCCACTTTGCAGTTATTTAATTGTAAAAAAATGTTTGGAATCTTGTATGATTTTCATTCCACTTCTCACGTGTACACCACTTTGTATTGGTCTTTCACGTGGAGTTCCAATAGAATTGATTCATGTTTGTGGCAGTAATATGACAAAATGTGGAAAACTTCAAGGGGGCCGAATACTTTTGCAAACCACTGTATGTATCTCTACAGCAGCTGCTGGAGAGATACGCAAAGAGCACACTTCTCCTGCGTAGACTGGAGCCAACTGGTGGAAGTGCAGGACCCGGTACCGGAGCTGCAGACATCAGAGGACGGTGGCATGGGAGTGATCCAAGCGGATGGAGCTGGAAGAAGCCCCAGGTATGTATAAATATTTTTGTTTTAGAGAGCTCTGGTACACTTTAAGTCATTTTCAATGCTGATATAAATTGTATCGTTTTTTTTTTCTCTGTGAAATTATGCAAAGGGCTTCTTTGCCCCACAGTAACCTAGAACGCCACAGAACTTCTCACCGTTGTTTACGCCACTTGCCAACCCAACTTAAAGGACATCTGAAACAAGAGGGATATAGAGGCTGCCATATTTATTTCCTTTTAAAGCAGACCTTAACTCAGAACGTCATCTCTGCTCTAAAGGATATGCAACAGCATAATAACCTTTAAACAAAAACATTTCTTTGTTACAATTGATACAAATCCTAAACTAAATCTGCCGTGTTTCTACTTCCTGATTCATGGAAGCAGACATATTGTTAACCACCTGTGCTTTCAAATGGCCTTTATCTGCCATCTCTGTCATAGGCAGTCATGTGACACAGGGGAGAGATCAGATTACAACTTGTGATTAGACAAACATGAGGGGGAATTATACAGGCTAAACTCTCTAAATACATGCAGGGTACATTTGTCTATGTATTTCTTCAGTTCAGCGCAAGTCCACTTTAAACTATACTAGTTGCCTGGCTGTCCTGCTGATCCTCTACCTCTAATACTTTTAGCCATAGACCCTGAACAAGCATGCAGAAGATCAGGTGTTTCTGACATGATTGTCAGACCAGACAAGATTAAAAGCATGCTTATTTCTGGTGTTGTTCAGACACTACTGAAACCAAAGAGATCAGCATGGCTGCCAGGCAACTGGTATTGTTTAAAAGGAAATAAATACGGCAGCCTCCATATTCTTCTCATTTCACCTTTTTGTGGGACCATAAACATTTAGATAGATTTTGATGGGTGCTCTGGCATTAAACAGTATAATGGTAGTGGTTATTTTAACAAAAGGTAAGTTGCTAAAACTCTTTCTCATAACTTGACCACACCTCAAACATAAAATATGCCATATTATAAAGAATTTCATGTTTCAAGAGTCTTTGTTCACCGTTCGTACACTTAGCAAAATGTGTTTGTGATGTATTGACTGACAATTAATGTATTGAATGACAATCTCAAGAAACAGCTGATTAGTAACCAGACAATCTGAAGTCAACCATCCAGCATAGCTAGACTGGGCAGAAAAACGATTTAGACCCTCTCGGAGTCTTCTAAAGAGAACAGAAGGTCAGGGATCAAACAGGGTAGGAGATTATAAAGTAGCTAGATAAAGGGCAGACTAGATGAGCCAAGTAAGTTCTGTCTAATATTATGTTGAAGTCTGTCCCACAGTCGTTTGGAGAGAGTCCCTCTCCTTGCCGGTGTGACATGACAACCTGGACGTGTTTCTGAAAATAATGGCAGCAGCTGAGGAAACTATAGCCCTGGGAGCAGCTGGTCTGTTCTCTTCAGCTTCCCCTCACCCCATGTTCACTGCTTCTTCACATTTAACTCTACTGCTCCTTACAAGGGTTTATTTTAGCTACAGAGTAAAGGGGGGTGTGGGGCAGAATCTACCTCACAGTTTAAATATATAACAGAGTCATTCATTCATTCATTAGATTCTAAGCAGCAGCTTTGCAGGAAGGTGTAGCACTTAATACATGTAAATTCAAAATATTAAGTGGTTCCTGGCAAGGATTATTTTGAAAAGTAGCTGTGAACACTGCTGGCTATTGCCATATTGCCTAAAATCACACATTTAAAAAATGTGCATGAGCAAAACATACAGTATATCTATAATAGGGCAGGAGGAGGTGCCCCAAAAAGAATTTGTCCAATGACTTGGCTTCTAAATCCCACCTCTAAAAAATGGACTGAAACTGTAGAGGTAAAAAGACACTAGTAGTGCTCCCGACTGACTCACCTAAACTACAAGACACTGTTCTAATGATCTGAAGAAGCGAAACACATGAAACGTGTTATCCTACTAGTGATTTCTATCAAATACTTTTTACCTCTACAGGCTCAGTCCCTTTTTTAGAGGTAGGATTTAAAAGCCAAGTCATTATTATTTTGGGGCGCCTCCTTCGCCCCTATTATAGCTATTCACAGAACATATTGCATGGGGGTTGTATGGTTTTTTGTCCTAGTTCCTTGAACTTTTGCAAAAATGTTGCAATAACCCGGACAAATGGGCAAATAAAATGCGTGGATTTTATCTACAGTATCGCTTTTATTTTCAAACTATAATGACTTAAAACTGAATATTAATGACTTTTTCACTATGTTTTCTATTTAACCCCTTCCTGACTGCCTAACGCCAATACGGTGAAGGTGTCGGGAAGGTGGCTGCTCCAGGACCGCCTAACGCCAAAAGGCGTCAAGTCCTGGGGTG
Source organism: Hyperolius riggenbachi (assembly GCF_040937935.1). NCBI lineage: Eukaryota > Metazoa > Chordata > Amphibia > Anura > Hyperoliidae > Hyperolius > Hyperolius riggenbachi. The sequence goes on along the minus strand of NC_090652.1, from coordinate 235,192,156 downwards.
GGGATTTTCCAAGGGATTGCGTGCACCGATGCGTGCGCATCTCCACTGAGTGACGGAGTGGAGCTCCGTGATCAGCCTGCCAAGCTGCGATCGCGGTTTGCAGACTGTTAAATGTAAAAAAAAAAACAAAGAAAGAAAAAACCTGTTTGTTTACATTTGTACAGCGCTGCGATTTAGCGCAGCGCTGTACAGGGGACAATTAGCTGTCCTTCCTAATTTCCCTCTGAGCTGTCCCTCTCATAGGCTGATGCCTATGAGAGGAGAGGAAAACATCCGATTGCCACCTGGGGACCATTTGGGGGGGGGGGGTCTAATGATCGCAGCAGCGAACAGAGCCCACCAACAGAGATTTCTGTTGGTGGGAATCATTTGTGTGCGCAGTGTTATGGCTCTGCAGCGAGCTTTTAATCTGTTAATGACTGCTCAACGCCAATCGTGTGACACGGCTGTCCCCCTGGGCAGCAGAAAAGTGATCCGCTGTCATAGGCTGAAGCCTGTGACAGCGGATCACGCTGATTGGCTAGCGAGGGGGGGGAGAGAAGGTTAGAAAAATAAAACAGCAACATTTATTGAAAAATAAACATTAAAATACTTGTAAAAGAACAAACATTGGGGGAGCAATCACAGCCCTGCAGCGAGCCCTTAAAGCTGCATTGGCCTATTTTGTAAAAAAATGGCCTAGTCACTAGCGGGGTTTAAAGAGAGACTGAAGCGAGAATAAATCTCGCTTCAGACCTCAGAGTTAGCAGGGGCATGTGTGCCCCTGCTAAAACGCCGCTATAGCGCGGCTTAACGGGGGTCCCTTTACCCCCAAATCCCCCTCCGTAATGCGGGGGAGCGCTTCCTGGTTGGGGCAGGGCTAACCGCCGCAGCCCTGCCCCACGCGCGTCTGTCAGCGCGTATCTCCGCCTCTCCCCCGCCCCTCTCAGTCTTCCTTCACTGAGAGGGGCGGGGGAGAGGCGGCGATGCGCCGCTGATAGACGCGACTGGAGGCAGGGCTGCAGCCGTTAGCCCTGCCTCCAGGAGCGACCAAGTCTGCGACCAAGTGTCACAGTGGGGGGTTTGGGGGTCAAGGGACCCCCGTTTAGCGGCGCTATTGTGGCGGTTTAGCAGGGGCACACGTGCCCCTGCTAACGATGAGCTCTGAAGCGAGATTTATTCTCGCTTCAGAGTCTCTTTAAGACCGCGGTCCTCAAGAGGTTAAAGCTGCAGAGCACTGTTTTGTAAAAAAAAGCCTAGTCACTAGGAGGGGGGGGGGGGGGTGTAAGCCCGTGGTCCTTAAAGAGAAACCGTAACCAAGAATTAAACTTCATCCGTAGCTGATACCCTCTTTCCCATGAGAAATCTTTTCCTTTTCTCAAACGGATCATCAGGGGGCTCTGTATGGATGATACTGTGGTGAAACCCCTCCCATAGTGTGATGTCAGGACCATGGTCCTCACAATTTCCTGTCTGTGAACCTCATTGCATTGTGGGAAATAGCTGTGTCCAACTGTTTCCAACTGCCAAAAAAAGCAAGCAGCATCTCCATCCACTGACATCACCTGCCAGCAGTAAAAATGTCACCATGTACTAAATGTCAGAATGTGAATGAGAGAGAGGAAAGATTTTACAATGGGCAAACACTGACTAAATCATTTATACATAATTATTGTAAAAATTAAGCACTTTTTTATTACATTATTTTCACTGGAGTTCCGCTTTAAGTGTACTAAAAATAACTCTTAACAAAATGTAACACCCAAAGAAAGCCTAGTTTGTCCCACACAAAACAACAAAAACAAAATATAATACATAACTTACTACACTATATTGGGCTCTCGGTCTCCATCTTCTCATCCAAAAACAAAATATAGATCATTTAGGTGTGATAAGTAGCGATAACGGTATTGGTGAATGAAGGGGAGGAGCATAATATGTGAAAATCGTTGTGGTTTTTAAGGAGAAATAACCTGTGGTATGGAAGTGGTTTAAATACAGCATTAAATACAATTTTTCCCTTACTTATACTTCATGTGATAGACAGTCCTAGGACATAAAGTACGTTGTATTTCAGCACTGTTTGTTGTCACCAAGACGGGTGATGGAGATAAATCATCCAGTGGGATGTCTGTTCTACTCTACACAGAGAATTTTATGTGTGCATCAAACCAAGTTAAACCTGACCAATTTGGCTCATGTGCTAATGTAGTATGAACTAATTCCCGCAGGGCAACCACTTTGCGGTATTGGTTTTTGACCCTGCATAATTTGGCATGCGAAAGAAAATGGATATTTGCATTTGCATGCATATTTGCATTCAGGAAAGTTTTTCTGAGTTTTACAAATCAGCACAACAGTGGCACTAATCATGTGCCTAAACAAACCAATAAATACAGATAACTCAGCAAACTCATGCTGGGAATACACCATACGTTTTTTCGGCAGATAAATTCGATAGATAATTTCCGACATGTCCAATCTTTTTTTCGATTGTTTTTCTGATTGATTTCTCATAGAAGTGAATGGAAATAGAGAAGAAAAGATAAGAAAATCAAGCGGGAAATCGAGCGGAAAAAATGAATCGAAAATTGATCCGACGGAAAATCGACCCAAAAAAACGCATTGTGTATTCCCAGCATTACAAGGAGTACACTATAGCATTTACTCCAGAGTAATCTCATGACTTTCAAGTCAAGATTATTTTCAAGTCAAGCTTGTGAATTTTTTGGGTTAACTATAAAATTTCCTGCAAACAATACTTGGGAAGGGTAATATCACACTGTAGAGCACTGCATATTGTACAGAGAAGTCACAAAAATGTAAAGGGAATCTGTAGTGAACATAAACTTATGAGATAAAGGCCCATATGCAATTCACTTTTTCACCTGAGTTTTCTCCTAAGAGATAATTTTTCATCTTCAATTTAAAATAACTTTTTAGCACTTTGCAATGGAAAAAGTACCAACAATTAGGTCAAAAATTACTGTAAAAATTATTTTGAGTATTTGTTTGCTTGCTGATGGCTTAAAAGGCATTTTATTTTAAGATGTAAAAATATCACCTTGGTGAAAACCCAGGTGAAAAAGTGAATTGCATATGGCCCAAAGGCCCATATGCAATTCACTTTTTCACCTGAGTTCTCTCCTAAGTGATATTTTCACAACTTGTCAATAAAATGCCTTTTACACCCTCAGCAAGCAAATAAATACTAAAAATAATTTGGACAGTACTTTTTCACCTAGTTTGCAAAATGCTAAAAAGTTAATGTAAATGTAAGATGAAAAATTATTTCCTAGGAGAAAACTCAGGAGAAAAAATGAATTGGCCCAATGAGTCAAATGCAATTCACTTTTCCCCTGAGTTTTTCCCTAGGAGATTTTTTTTATTCTTATTTAACATAACTCTCCAGCACTTTCCAACTAAAAAAGTACCAAAAAGTAGGTGCAAAAGTACTGTCAAAATTATTTTGAGTATTTTCTTGCTTTCTGGGGGCTTAAGAGGCATTTAATTGAAAATTGTAAAAATATCACCTAGGAGATAACTCAGGAGAAAAAATGAATTGCTTATGGGTTCAATGATTTGTATGTGTAGTACAGCTAAGAAATAGAACATTAGTAGCAAAGATATGAGTCTCATATTGTTTCCAGTACAGGAAGTGTTATGAAACTTCATTTGTTATAGATGCAAAAGAGCTTCTCTGAGCTCTAACTAATTTAGTCAGAGAGCAGCGCTATTTTCTGAAACACTTATCTCAATCTGTGTCTCACTGTTTCTTATTATTAAAGGTTTTTCTGCCAGGAAGTTCAACGGGTCATTAGCTCTGCTCTGTTTCATAATTTAAAATACAGAGTGTAATTTGTAAAATATTAGAGAATGAGGCAATGTAATAGAAAACAGCTACATAATTGAAAATAAGTATATGCGACTTTGCTTTGCTACTAATGTTTTATTCATTATCAGTACTACACATGAAGGATGGTCTGGTGCTAGTCGAGGAGCAGAAATGCAGACATCAAACCAACAAATGTTGATTCCGGTGATACCTTTAAGGACTAACTGTACATGGTTTATTGCAAGCTTCTTCAGGCTTGTACGGGTCTGATACAGTTCTGTATAATGCCTGAAGAAGAAACTTAACATTTCGAAAGCTTGCAATAAACCATGTACAGTTAACCAGTTCAGCACCGCAGTTCGAAAATCTCATGCATCCGAGCAACGTTCACCTCCCATTCATTCGCCTATAACTTTATTGCTACTTATCACAATGAATTGATCTATATCTTGTTTTTTCCGCCACTAATTAGGCTTTCTTTGGGTGCTACATTTTGCTAAGAATTATTTTTTTCTAAATCTATTTTAACAGGAAGATTAACCTCCTTGGCGGTCTGATTCTTTCCAGATTTTAGGGTCTAAAAGCGGTGCAATTTTTTTCCACTCTTTCAGACCCTAAAACCTGAAAAAAATCATTCTGGCAGATAGATCTGCAGCAAAATAAAAAAAATGTACCTTTCCGGGCTCCTGTGCTGCAGTTTTCTCTTTGCCCACAAGATGGCGCTAATATACATATAAACGAACTTCTCCATATTTCTCTAATATAGAGAAGTTCGTTTTCAATATTAGCCCCGCCCCCGATGACGTCACGCTGCCACCACCGCTCTGCTGCCACCACCACGGCTTCGCTGCTCCAACTGGCTGCCGGGTCCCCGGAAGAATAGCGGGGACATGGGGGATCCCGGCGGCCAGGGAAAGACCCCACACTGCCGGGGAGAGAGGCTGGAGTCCCGCTGCGCAGCGAGATCGCGCGCGGGACTCCACAACTAAAAGTAAAGCTCTGCAATGCCTACCCCGACCTGAGCTCGGGATCACCGCTAATAGCTTATTTTTTCTACCCCGAGCTCAGGTCGGGAAAACCGGCAAGGAGGTTAAGAAAGAAATGAAAAAATTCATTATTTCTCAGTTTTTGGCCATTATAGTTTGAAATTAATATACGCTAGCGTAATTAAAACTCATGTATTTTATTTGCCCATCTGTCCCGCTTATTACACCATTTAAACGATGTCCCTATCACAATTTATGGTGCCGATATTTCATTTAGAAATAAAGGTGCATTTTTTCAATTTGCGTCCATCACTATTTATAAGCTTATAATTTTAAATAATATAATAACATATTCTCTTGGCATGCATATTTAAAAAGTTCAGACCCTTGGGTAACTATTAATGTTGTTTTTGTTTTTTTTTTAATTGTATTTTTTATTTTTATTTTTAATTAAAAAAAGTGTATGTGGGTAATTTTTGGTGTGGGAGGGAAACTGTTAATTTTAAATGTAAAATGTTTTTTTTTTATTAAAAATGAATTGTGGTGCAGTTTACTATTCGGCCACAAGATGGCCACAGTGAAAAAAGTCCTAGATGCGAACGATTTCGCATCTAGGAACTTAAAAGCCTCGGAAATGTTTCCTGGGGGCAGAAATACCGCGCTCTCTGGAGAGAAAGCGTCGGTATTTCTGCGGGGAAGATAGATCGGTGAATGGGAATTATATTCCCATTCACTGATCGGGGGGCTAGCGGCGGGCAGCGGGAGCGCGCGCGGGGGCGCGCCCGATCGCGTGCACGAGGCGGCGGCAGCAGCAGTGCCTATCTGGACGAGGAAGCTCGTCCAGATAGGCCGAACTGGTTAATCATTAAAGGTATTACCGAAATCAACGTTTGTTGGTTTGTTGTCTGCATTTCCGTACTACACATACAATTCATTATATCATCATTTTTTTCCCCGCTTCAGTGTCACTTTAAGAGTAGGGTCATGACTCACAGCAACTGTTGGGGGGCACAGGCATGATGTGTCTTCCTATTCTGTTCTCTGCCCTCTTTTTTTTTTTTTTTTTTGTATCCCATCACCTTGCGGCCTCTGGACTTAAATTGTTAAGTAGAGTTCGGGATGTGCACATGTTTAGCTTGTGAAAATACCAGGGAGGCTGTGTTGAATATGGCAACATTCTTCTTAAACACACATTGGCTGAATAGGCTGAAGTTGCCATATACCTTCTCTACATTAAGTGATGTCAGCTGGTCAGAGGTCCACTCAGGGAGGACTGGTATTTCCAACTGTTTATTGGGAAGATAACCTCCATGCAGGCTATGCATCAATTAATCTGTCTGCTTTGCCATACAACTCTTGTAAATGCATGGATGGAGTATTTATACATCTCCATTCCCTGTACTGTATCTCACAAAAGTTAAGAAACACTTCTCACATTTCTGTAAATATTTATTATAATTGATTCACAATTTCCATGGGACAACACTGAAGAAATGACACTTTGTAACCATGTAAAGTAGTCAGTGTACAACTTGTATAACAGTGTAACGATTGTGGAATTATCTCCGAGGTCAGCGCACAAGATGTGTGCTGACACTGTGGAAGTCCTCCACAAGCATATTAAAAGATAGAACCCAGATTTGGTGCAAGGCACCTGTAGAGGGAGATTCCCACCGGCAGATGGAGCTGTGGAGTGCAGATGAACACAGCCTCTGCACGGCCACAGATGCTAGATGGGAATTGTACAAGTTGAAACAATGCAGGGCAAGATAGCCCTTAAGGAGAGAGAACCCAGAGACAGAATGTATGGGTGTGTCCACCAATCTAGTCGCCACCCAGTGACGGTGAACACACAACATCGGAACCGAAGTGGGAACGCAATCGCAAGAGTGGCGATTGCCAAAAGTGACACAAGTCCGAACTAGACTGAGCACAAGTGTGAAGAAAGATCACAGAGACAGAATGTATGTGTGTCCACCAATCTAGTCGCCACCCAGCGACGGTGAACGCACAACAACGGAAACGAAGTGGGAACGCAATCGCAAGACTGGCGATTACTAACAGTGACACAAGACCGAGCAGGACAGAGCATGGGGGGAGCAAGAAAGGCAAAGCGAGCAACAACAATCAGAACATCAAGGAAAATAACAAACGCTAGCTAAACGCGAACACCACACTCATTCGCAACAGCGAACGCGGTTAAGCATGATCACTGCGCGTTAGGCGCCCAGTGATAAGCGTGCCACCCTAACTAACCAATGAAACACAAACATGAAATAGAGAACGCGAACGCTTGCATAAACGGTTACCTCACCGAGCCTACAGCAAGTGTTCGTAGCAGAAAAAACAGACAGATGAGGCTACCAGTAGCAACCGCTGCTCTGGCTAGCACCCCTAAGGCAGAACACAGAAGGAACCACCGCTTCTACCGCTAGAGTGGATGCGATCCAGACAGACAAACAGATGGGGCTACCAGTAGCAACCGCTGCTCTGGTTAGCACCCCTAAGGCAGAATACAGAAGGAAGCACTGCCACTACCACTAGGGCTAATGCAATCCAGACAGATTGAGCAGCCAGTAGCAACCACAGCTCTGGCCTACACTACCAGACAGAAAGAACGATTTCCTGTCGACCGCCACTGGCGACAAGACAATCGAGACAGAGAGACAGAACAAGGCAATACAGATAATACAACCTGACTGCACTAGAAGGGATGCCTAGTGCAGTCCCCAGGAATACTCTAAGATAATCTTTAACAAACAATAGCAAGGCTGACACTCCAGGAGAGTTAAGCAGGAACAAACCATCATGACCAGCAAGGATTCCTGGGAGCAAAAGGTATTCATACAGCAAGCCATCAAAGGAGGCAGCTAACCAGTTTGCATGACAAGTATATGCAAATTCCTCATCAGCAGAGCAACTCTGAAAGTTGCAAAGCGAAGACAAGTCTCTTGTCCAGAGACCTGCAACACTCAGACCTAAAGAATGGTGAAACAGCTGTCTGCCTGTGCAGACAGCTGAGCGGATCATTACAGTATCCCCCCCCCCCCCCCCCCTAGAGACGGCTGAACACTCATGAAGGTCGGGACAGCCCGACAAGGCCCCATTCCAGAGTCAATACTCCCGAAACCGACCTCGTCGGAAGCAGAAGCCACCGAAACATACCCATCAGCACTACAAGTCTCAGCGTAACACCCATCAGAACTGTGAATGCCAGGAAAGAACCCATCGACACCCTCCAAGCAATACCCACCACCTTCCAGGGAGCGTCCAAAAATACACAGGCAGACAGCTGAGTGGATCATTACAAACAGTGTAAATTTGCCGTCACATCAAAACAACTCAACACACCCATTGCAACAAAAGTGAGTCAGAATGTCCAAATTGTGCCCAAACAGTCAATAATTTGTGTACCAACCATTATTTTCCAGCACTGCCTTAAAGTGAACCTCCAGACTAAAAATCTACTCAGCAGCACTGAAAAGACTTGGTGTTTCTTTACCAGTTTCACAGCATAAGAACTTTGTTTTTCTTACCCAAGCTTCATTTTTAGCTGCATGGAAGACATCTGCCCGGGCATTTTTCCCCTTATGCTGTGCAAAGCATGATGGGATTTCTGATGTTGTTGTTCTCGTTCTGCTGTTTTGGTGCAATTTATTTTTTAATTTTGAATTTGAGATTTGAAGCCTAGCGTGCGCAGCTGGGAGGGGTGATCAGGATATAGGACAGTTGGAACTGTGTCTCATGCTCCTTGTCAGCTCCATTCAACCAAAAAGATGGCTGCCCCCATGAAAAAGATGGCTGCCCCCCATTAAATCACATACATTTGCCTGTTCTTTTAAAACAGGGTGGGTAAGAGATTATATTACCTATCTATTTTAATAACATAACTAATGACAGTGTGTTTGTTTAGGCTGAAGTTCCCCATTAACTCTTTGGGGCATGGAGTTCACTAGAGCTTCATGCTACGTACAGACCATACAATTTTCTGTTAGATAGATGGTTCGATAGATAATTTCCATCACGTTTGATCTTATTTTCGATCGTTTTGTGAATGAAAATCGATAAGAAAAGATAAAAGAATGGATCGGAAAATTGTATGGTGTGTACCAGGGTGGGCCTTAGGTTTCACAGCGCCCTAAGCAAAACCTGATTTTTGTGCCCCCCTTCATCCTCTTCATGCATGCGCGCATACACACACACCCACACACACAGGCCCATATGCAATTCACCTTTTCTCCTGAGATATCTCCTAGGACAGTGGTTTCGAACCTTTTTGACGTCGCGACACATCACGCCAAATGCTCAGATCTTTGTGATACGTCACATATGTATAATAGGAAAAATACTATTAATAACCACGAATGGATGGAAAGAGTGCATTATCCTAAATATACTTAAAAATGAAGGCTAGAACCTTTCAGGAACATTAATAAAAACAATCAGTGGGACAGTTAGCCGCACCCCCCCCCCTTCCCCTCATTTAGAATGATAGCACAGCACCGACAATTTGCACCACCCGTTATAGCCGCAGTGCACCCCCCCAAACACCCCCCTCCCCCCCCGATCTCATGTGTAGGTGCCCTCAATATAGGTTGCCAAGCATAGGTGCTCCCAGTATAGGAAGTCAGTTGAAGGTCTCCATCGCCCCCACAGGTAGCCAGGCGTAAGTGCCTCCAGTATAGGTAGCCAGGCGTTGGTGCTCTCAGTAAAGGTAGCCAGCTATAGGTGCCCCCAGTATAGGAAATCAGGTGTTGGTGCCCTCAGTATAGGTAACCAGCTATTGGGCGCCCCCTTGGAAGCCGGCGCCCTGAGCGACCGCTCTGGTGGCACAGGTCAAAGGCCGGCTATGGTGTGTACCTAGCATCACAGGTTGACACTGGAATCCTCTTCCACGCCTCCATTACAAAGCTGGTGGATGTTAGTAGCCTTGCGCTACTCCATCATCTGTTTGAGGATGCCTCACACATGGTCAATAGGGTTTCGGGCTGAAGACATGCTTGGCCAGTCCAGCACCTTCATCCTCGGTTTCTGGGAGGCATGTAAAACTAAGCGCTCTCTCCTTTTACAGAATTACAGATTATTTTATATGCAAATATATATTCATAGTTATCACATAAAAATAAATTGACTAGATCTAAGGTTATATATAGTATGTAAACTATAAACTGCCATAAAAATACATCACCCATGTGCGCGTGCATGCGTTTATAGATGATTATACTTTTTTTTGGACTATTGATTAATGATTGATTTTCTATAAAATAATTATGAGAATAATAGGTAAGCTATCCATAAAAATAATAGCCCTGGTGGCTGATAACAATGTATTTCTATGGCGGTTTGAGAACTTGTCATTGTCATGGAAGTGCTAGATACTGCAGTGCCTTTTGGCCTTGCCCACCTTCTCCCACAAGTCATCGCTCCCAGCCCTCCCCTTTCCTCCTTGTGCCACTAGTGCAGAGGGTAGTGCAATAGTGCTTGTGAAACTGGCTGTTACATGCTAACTCCTGTGTGCTGCACTTATCAAAGATGATGTCTTGCATAGCTTGTGAGCAAGATGAAAGACTTGGAAATATGCAGGGGCTCACAGAGCGACCCAAGAGCATGTAAGTAAGGGTGCGTACAGACATGCGACTATAGTCGTTTAAAACAATCGTTACCGACGGCGTTGCCCGACGATCGTTCGTAAAAAGTGCACGAACGATCATTAAAACGACCGACCAACGAGATATGTCGTTGGTAAAGAACGATCCATTCTGCCAGATCTTTTCCAACGACCATCGTTCAAAAAGTAATGTCTGTACAACGATCGGTCGTTGATCGTTCGTTCTCAAAGCTTTGCACATGCTCAAACAGTTCTTTTTGACACTTGTGTTTGAAATCAGTTTATATATCATGTTGCGCACGCAACGCTCATTCCAAGATCGTTCGTACACGAACGATGTTCAAAGTAGCCTTTCTTCAAACGATCATCGGCCGATACCTCCTTTAACATCGTTCGTCGTTCAGAACGAACGATCGTTATCGTATGTCTGTACGTACCCTAAGGGAATCAGGAATAAACTAAGAACAGAAAGCCTGCACATCACAATAAAAGAGCTCTCTAACTTCTAGATTTCTGCCACTATCCTCCTGTTCTATCTTAAATGTGCATCAAAATACGTTTTTAAAATGGCTTTTTTCGTAATATGTTTTTTGTAAACTGAGGCAAGCCTAAACCTGGAGCCAAAAGTATGGGGATCCTGGTTACAGTTTAATTTATTTTTTTTTAAACTCCCTGGCGTAAAATTTTTGCAGACATGCGTCCGCGGGAGGGGAGTTTTTGTTTTAAATGTGTTGTAAATAGTGTAGCTAGCACTGGGCCACCTACACATGTGCTCCAAGTCCCCTGACACCGCTCTGATCCCCCCGATCGCTGCCGGCTATATTTACATAGCCGCAATCCCGCGAGAACTGCAACTTCCCCGAACAGCTTCTGTCGTCGCTATGGCGACGATCGGACATGATGTCTGACGTCATCGACGTCATGCGCAGTCCCGATCCTCCTCATAGTGACGCCTGGAGGCTATTAGAGAGTCTGCGCCATCGCAGGTTTCCGGGGGAAGGTATGTATAAGGGTGGCAATTAGGGGGATCAAAGGGTGCTGGCGGCGATCGGGTGACACATGCAGCTAGCTAAGTTCAAGCTACATGATATAAAACAATTTGTATAAAAAAAAAAACCACTCTGGGCCATGCGATAACTGCGGCGGTATGGACAAGCTGAGCTCGTCCTTACCGCTCAGGTGGTTAATTAAATGTCCTGTCTGTAGTAGTACTAGTTTACTTATCACCAGCCAGCTAGAGTGTCTAGAAAAAAGTTAGCTTTACATGCAGGGCCGTAATTTCAAATCATGGGGGCCCCCAGCAAAACTTTTGATGGGGCCTCTCAATGTACACACCCCTTCCCTTGCCTACCCCTGGTGATCCTCACATCCTTGGAGCCCATCTCACAAGGGTCATAAAAGTCATAAAAGGCCAAAAGTGTGGACATCCTGATCTTCACACCCATAACAGGTGTAGCCACAAAAACACCTGATCTGAAGGATGGACGTCTTTGTTGTAGGGAGTGAAGTAGTAGTTAGGGCCGCTTACAGTTCTGGGTCCCCATGTGATTGCAGTGGCTGCTTCCCTCTAGCTACACCCTTGCTTACACGGATCAAGCAGAGCATTGCCCTTCCTGCAATGGCTTTCAACCACACCCCTGGCCCCATCCAGTTAGTGCTGATTGTTCAAAATTATAAAGAAATACCTGGCGTATACTTGGTTGCCAGGTGATTGTTTACAACATGTCATGACCAATAACAAGCCCACATAATGTTTTTCCCCAGAGATATCAAAGCTGTGATGCCATGAATGAGGCATACATGTATCTGCTGCTTCCGTGGGGTCATGTATGCATCGTTTGGTGTGAGTGCACCTTGGATGGGTGTTATTGTTGCTTCCTTGACAAGGGGACACTGTGCCATCCCAAACTATTAGATTTGAACTATGTGTATATCATAAATAAAAGTAAAACAGTGCCAATGCATCTTGGCATTTGATAATCTTGTAATGGGGACTACATTGTAAGCCATCAACAGTCATATTCAATATGTACCATGTAGATACAGAAATGTATAATCTCCCCACTCCTAAACACATGCATACACACAATTGCACGCAGGTGCAGGGTGGTGCAGGGAGGACAATCGATCATCAGCTGGTCAATTTCCAATTCCAGAGAGACTGATCCTTTGCCATACTGGTGTATTATTGACCCATTTATACAATGCTGCGTCACATACAGATTTGCCCCAACCACAAATCTTCAGCTGAATTTGCGGTTATTGATATTCAATAGAGTTGCTATGTCACAGCAGCAGCAGCAGCAGCAGCAGATATTATCTGCATGGACATGTGTTGTAGCCACTACAATCCTTGAAGTTGTCAGTGTGAGTCCTAACACTATTCTAACCTTCCCGGGAAGCCTAAAGGTGACCATACACTTATCTAGTTTTGATTCCCATTGATTCCCAGCAGATTCCATCACTGTGATTGAATCGGCTAGAAATTGATGCCCCAACCTGCCAGCCCAATCGATCGATTCATTTTGGATAAAAATCTATTGAATCAGTCGATTTCAACAGATGAAAGATATTGATCAGTTGGTGGTGGATCAGGAGCAGCGGCAGATCAACGGACCATTGCATTGCACTGCATGCCTGGAAGGGAGGATGGAAGGATGCATGGAAGGATTTAATCACCCTGATCAGATTTGAACTGAGAGGGATCTATTTGATGGTTGAATTTGGTGGCCTTCTATAAGTGTATGGCCACCTTTACAGTAACTAAACTATTAGTTTACAGATGTTCAAGGCCAACTCAAGGCCTGTGTGCCAAACCTGGCCTGCTTCACCTTTTTATGTGGCCCATAAGAGCTTCATATGTGTGAGACCATAAGCAGTGAAAGAATGGAGGAAATGGAGAGCATCAATCTGTGTTGTATAAGTGCTTACAGCAATACAGAAGTTACAACATAGAAGGACAACCCAGCGCATGTACTGCAGTGGCATCTGGCATTTCATGGAGATGACGGGCCATAGCTCTTGTATAATTTTTTGCTTTTACATTGGCATTTCAATCCTTCTTTCTCAAATCATTGCAGAATCTGACACCACATCACAAATCACTCCTCCTTTTATGGGTCTCTGGAGGACCTGATGGAAGACTTATAATTTGCATATTCATGGATGAAATCCACCAATCAGTAACTGAGATATGGAAAACCAGGCAAATAAAGTGAAATATCGCACAAAAATATTCACTACATTTAATGGGGCAGTTCCCTGATCCGCAGCCTATAAATCTGGCACAAAACCAGACACCCAGCTGCTAAAACACAGCAAAATGTCCCAAAAATTAAACCTCAATGTGAGGGGAGGAAACTGGCATGTCATGGCCTGCACAGCCAATCCAATTGCAGAGCGACAACGTCCGCCTCAAAACCACGCGGATTCGTAAAAGTGTACACATGACATGGGCCAATCGCAATGCCGACGACGACGTCCACCAAAAGACTAGACTCGCCCAACCATACAAAAGTATGCGTGGACGCATCCAATCAGGATCAAAATGCCTGTGCGTCATCATCTTGCAGACCTGTTTTTACTGATGTCATTTTTAACAAAAGAGTTAGAAATAAAGATATGAATATGAACTTTTTGAAGGTGCGGACCTTTGGTGATTCGTAAAGATTCCCTGTGACTCCAGGGGTGGTCCCAGCACATCCAATCCATTGGTGCAGCAACGTTGGTTAACCCCAGTTTAGGTAGTGACAGGGACCCCCATATATAGTGACAGGAACCCCCCTAGTTTAGGTGGTGACAGGTACCCCCCAGTTTTAGGTAGTGACAGACAGGGACCCCCATGTTTAGTGACAGGGACTCCCCCAGTTTAGGTGGTGACAGGTGCCCCCAATTTTATGTAGTGACAGCCAGGGACCCCCAATGTTTAGTGACAGATGCCCCTCAGTTTTAGGTAGTAAAAAGATCCCCAATGTTTAGTGACAGATGCCCCCCAGTTTTAGGTAGTGGTAAGGACCCCCAATGTTTAGTGACAGATGCCCCTCAGTTTTAGGTATTGAAAAGGACCCCCAATGTTTAGTGACAGATGCCCCTTAGTTTTAGGTAGTGAAACGATCCCCCAATACTTAGTGACAGATGCCCCCCCCCCAGTTTTAGGTAGTGACATGGACTCCCACCCCACTCACAGTGGTGAAGACCTCAGATCAGGGCCGTCCATCCGTCTCCGCTGCCTATCATGTAACAGGCAGTGTGCAAGCATCAGACCTCCAATAAGCTTGAGACCAGTAAGAAGTGGGCTCATGGTACCCCTTGTGGACACCACGCTGCATATGCGGAAGTGACATCTGATGTCACTTCTGCATAGCAGTGCGGTGTCTGCAAAGTACTAGCACACACTTCTCACAGGTCCCCGGCTGATCAGAGGTCTGCCCCCTGGCTGCTGACACACTGCCTTTTACATGATAGGCAGCGAAATCCACTGCAGGCAATTCTACCGTTCTAGCTAGTTCTTCTCACCCTAGAAATACAATTAATGAACTTGTTACAGCAGTTTGCAACTGTTCTAATCCACCCGAACTAAATAAAGAGTGCAATTTGGTGGAGGAGAGACTTAGACAGAGGAGGAGGAGGAGAGACTTCAACACTAACAAACAATTGTCATTGGGTCGCCTCAAGGGTACCAGGAGACCACGGAGCAAGCTTTTGGAGGCAAATAGATGAGTTCGGAACAGAACGGAGACAGTGACTTTTGTCACAGAATACAGTCTGGAATATAAGAAAATTCACAAATATAGTGGAAATATCTTCCAGTCTTGCATTTAGACTCCAAATTAAAAATGGTCCTTGATAAAGGATGCCGCTTCTCTGCCAGAAGGGCTCGCACTTTAGGGTCCATTTTGTCTCTAAGCCTTTTCCGTTCTATTCCAGTGCATACCCTCACATGGCTCTCTGCTGTGGTTTCCTACCCTTGTGGTTTCTCTACATGTCACTATTACACCTGTCACAAAAGAGGTACCTCTATTTTTTCCTTTATGGCAAATAAAACTTTTCCAATAAAACAGTATATCAACTGTGACACTAAACATACTATCTATGTCATCCCATGTTTAACTTGTCGTTTACAATATGTGGGATGGGAAAGTTTGGGCAACCTTGTTAATGGACATAATTTTCCTGTATAAATTGTGCCCAAACTTTTGCATCCCACTGTATGTGGGATGTACCACTCATAATTTACAAGGCATGGTCCAATTAGCCCCAAAAGGGAAAAAAATCCTTCCCGACTCCAGATGGCAATCAGATAAAATCCCTGAAGTATTAACCTTAAAAAACTGATATCCTTGCCCAAATGTTTATATTTGTATAGGTAATCTCCTTTACTTTTATTTAGGAAAGTAGGAATCCCCCATAGCATTAGGAACTCAACAAATTCCTATAGAGGGAGGATGGTCCTTCCCAACTTCCATCAGTACTCCTGAGTGCCTTAATCAGTGTTGGTATGCTGGTGGTTACTTCATGATAGGTGCAATCCACCTGTTGTTCTGATGGCTTCTCTGCTGGGTTCATACGAACAACTTGTAAACCTTTTACAAGCCCTCTTAAAGGGAACCTAAACTGAGAAGGATATGGATTTTTCCTTTTAAAATAATACCAGTTGCCTGACTCTCCTTCTTATCCTGTGTCTCTATGCTTTCAGTCACAGCCACTCAGCAAGCATGCAGATCAGATGCTCTGACTGAAGTCAGACTGGATTAGCTGCATGCTTGTTTCAGGTCTGTGATTCAGCCACTACTGCAGCTAAAGAGATCAGCAGGACTGACCAGCAACTGGAATTGTTTAAAAGGCAACATCCATATCCCTCTCAGTTTAGGTTCCCTTTAAGACCCCTTTCCACTAATAGCATTTTGTGATCTGATTCTGATCATTTGTGGACCGCAAAAAGCTAAAGTGAAAAAAAATCCTCAGTATAACTTACCTTTGGGCTTCTTCTAGCCTTTTGTAGTTGTTCTGGTCCCTCACCGTCATCCTGCTCTGATCCCTGCATCAGCTGTGCTCCTATGACAGCTGCATGCTTTCAGTGTCCAGGAGCGTTCTGTGCATTGTGTAAAAATTGCAACTGCAGTGTCTGCCGACTGGCTGAGTCGGCCAGCTTTCTGCACTGCAATGCACCAAGAGTGCAATTGTTGCGGTACAGTGTAACGGTGTGCGGCATCCATACGCATCCATGTGTGCCTTAAAGAGAATCTGTACTGTTCGATTTGTACAATAAAAAACATACCAATCGAGTTACTGTGATCTCCTGGATCCCTCTTTGTCATTTCCGCTGCTCCCCGCTGCGATCCTGGCTTTTAATCGCCAGTTTTAGGCAATGTTTACAAAAAAAAACATGGCCGCTAACCAGGAAGTGATGTTTGTGTGTGTGTGTGTGTGTGTGTGTGTACATAGTGAATTATCTGCACTCCAGTCAGGGATTCTCACAGTTTCTCAGCATGGGCAGCTCCCTCCCCCTCAGACAAGCTGAAATTGAGAGCAGAGACCCTGTCTATGACTAATAAACAAAGCACACACACACACACACAGAGCCTGCTGGGAGCATGCATAACTTCTCCCTATCACAACAGAGGCAGTGCATTCCTTTCTGGGTCGACAAAGCTTGACAAAGAAAAGAAAATTAGATACAGTATAATACAGAGACAGTATAACTAGAAAAGGCTGCAGTAATCCAGACCTCATTAGAACAGGTATAGGAACTTATAGGATAGAAGAAATAAGGCTGACATTTTTGTTACAAAGTCTCAGTGAAGTGAAGCATACTTTTCAATAATTGTATGAGTCACTGCTTGCAATACCATGGCGGGATAATGGGCAGTTTGACTTTTATATTCCGTTGTGTTGCATTCTTGTTTTAAAGGAAACACAATGTTATATCCCACTGTAAACCTATCCATACTGTTCCTTAGTTTTGTCTTGGTAACACCCCTTACTTAGATCCAGCTTCATGGAAATGTATGAGGAATGTCGCCCAGCGGGCATTGGCACCTAATACCACAAGCAACATTTCAGGGCTGACACTGTACAGATGGGTCACTAGTCTGCAGGCTAGCAACATGTTCTGTTACTATGCATAAATACTAAGGGGTACGCAGCACAAACCAAATTTTTTATGCAATTCAATGCAAAGCATGCACGCAGCACAGGAGGTCCCCAAACTCCATAAGAAATTTATAATTACAGAGGGGCTGCAGCACACAACAGGAAAACAGTGACAGGGGCTCTTGGTTACGCTTTAACGCGCTTAAGCTCACCAACTGCTCCAAAGTGTCCCCAATCTGGTGAGTCCTATTTAGTTCTGTTACTATGCAGGGGTAGAGACGGCCCGAACCTCCAATTTTCGGTTCGCGAACTTCCGCAATAGACTTCAATGGGGTGAACTTGGAAAACTAGAAAAATGTATGTTCGCGAACTTCCGCAAAAAGTTCGGTTTGCACGAACTTCCGCGAACCGCAATAGACTTCAATGGGGTGAACTTGGAAAACTAGAAAAATGTATGCTGGCCACAAAAGTGATGGAAAAGATGTTTCAAGGGTTCTAACACCTGGAGGGGGGCATGGCGGAGTGGGATACATGCCAAAAGTCCCGGGAGAAAAATCTGGATTTGACGCAAAGCAGCATTTTAAGGGCCGAAATCACATTGAATGCTAAATTGCAGGCCTAAAGTGCTTTAAAACATCTTGCATGTGTATACATCAATCAGGGAGTGTAATTAGAGTACTGCTTCACACTGACACACCAAACTTACTGTGTAACGCACCGCAAACAGCTGCTTGTGTTGTGACGGCCGTGGTGGACAAATGGTGCGCACCATGGCCAGAGTGCAGGTGATGGTGGTTTTCAAGCCCATATGGTCGACAGGCTGAGGTAGCTCAATGACAGAACAACAGTGACTGTCCTGCTGATCAAATTTGGTCTGTCCACAATAAAGCAACGACCTTATTATCTTTGGTGCGCCACCCCCGAGACACTCATATAGCCGGCAGTCATTGCTTCATTGTGATATGCAAGCCCCTTCACCGCGGCAAGGTAATGATCACAAAGGGGAATTGGCACATGTACATGCCTTTTTGTTTTGTTGCAGCTGCAGTGCTGCAAGAAAAATTAGGCAGGCATGTACACGCACCAGAAAAATCATTATAGCGGCCGCTGCTAGCAGCGGCTTTAAAAATTCAGGAATCCACCTGGAGTCCTGGACCCTGTTGGTGGTGGCGGAGTAGGCAGTCAACCGACCTGGAGGCAGATATGCTGTGTGGGGAGCGACTTAGTCTTGGGGCAGGTAGTCACACGCATGCAGGCAGAGATGCTGTGTGTGGGGACTGACTTAGTCTTCGGGCAGGCCTGAGCGTGCTTTGCAGACCAGGCATCCGTGGTCAGATGGACCCTTGACCCAACGCTGTGTGCCAAAGATGTCACCACTTGCCTTTCAACATCATGGTACAGTTTAGGTATCGCTTTTTTTGAGAAAAAATTGTGGCCTGGTGTTAAGCTTGGAGGTGTAATCTCCACAGTCAGCATACAACACATAAGCTGACGTGAAGGAGGTACACACACCAGCACAAGGGATCAGGATATCCCCAGTTTAGTGGAGGAGAGGACTGACTCCAATAGGAGATTGTGGTGCACAGAGCCGGTGCAGATCCGAACAGCCACAAACAACACTTTCGTAATAACGTCTCAGCGCAAAGTAGCGCTGAGCGCATAAACCAGGACTGAGGAGATCAGGACAGGTAGACAGAATGAACGCTTGCTTAACTAGCCACTACTCAGTGACAGCAAGCGTCCACAATAAAACAGACTGGAATGAGGTAGCCAATGCGTTTGCAGCAATGGCGTGCCTCACAAAGACAGGACAGGATAGTCAGGAAATAGCAGGATCAAGATAGATGAACGTAACACAGATAAATATACAATAAGTATGATTTCCTAGCGTATTACAATTACAGCTATCAATGAAACTATTTGTAACGTCTGACTAACATATGTATATATCGGCAATGAACCGATATATGACATAAGCAGGAACTCTGACTAAGACTGGAGTAATACAAGGAACAGGACTCAGAAGGATTCGCTATCTCTTCGCAGAGATGAACGCAATCCACAAACAGGACCAGGAACAGGATAACTAGCTCAGCGTGCTGGAACGCTGACTAACGGAACACAGGATATAAACAGTTCGTGTACGTATATATCAGCGACACTGATGTATCAACGTAACACGAATACAAGGAAAATAATAAACGTGCAAGTATGCGTATATATTGGCGATGAACCAATATATGACACAAGACAAGCAAAGTAACAACTTCTAGAACAAGAGCAGAACTAGGAGGACTCGCTGACCCCTTCGCAGGAGTCAGCGCAGTCCACACGGACCAGGAACGAGGTGGGGCACGAGCAGAGTAACAGACTGAATCTGAGACTATGGTAGCCCATCAAGCATTGCAGGAAGCAGTTCTTTATACTGAGGTCATCCAATGGGAGCAGACCTGCAGATTCCCACACAAGTGAATGGTAATTAATCACAGGCTGGCAGCAGGAAAAGGCAGACAATGATATGCAGCCTGCAGGAAAGGGATTGCCCCTCCATTGCAGCAGACAATGTTTGTTTACACAAAAGCATATTAAACTGTCATTAACTTCAGAGCGACTGCAGATGGAATCAGCAACTAGTTTAAGTGCAAACCAAACTATGCAAGAAAATGTATGTAATGACATCAGAACTGCTTGGGTTACAATACCACTGCAGCCAGCAGTAAACGCTGCAGACATGATCATAACACCTGGTATCTTCCACTGCGGTGTGTGGCTTTGCTTTTGTGTGCTGCTTTTCCTCAGATGGTCATCCCATTGCAGTTTGTGCTTTGTAATCATGTGCCTTCGTAAGGTAGTTGCCCCTACACGGGTCTTGGTCTTTCCACGGCTCAATTTTCGGTGGCAGAGAGTACAGATGGCATTGCTCTCATCTGAGGCAGACACACACAAAAATGTCCACACCGCTGCGCCCTGGGGTGATGGCACTTTGGTGGTGGCGGCCGACTGAGTGTTAAGTGGGGTGCCAGAATCAGAGCAGGAGAAGGAAGATATGTCACGCTTCTGTGCGGAAGCTGAGAAACATGAGGTGTTTTGTGGTAAATAGTCAACTACGTCCTGACAATATTGGGGGTTGATGGCACGTGCCTTCTTCTAAACACTGTACTTTGGTCGAGGGCCGCACGAAATCACGACAGCGCGACCTCGAACAGATCTGCCAGGTGGCCTGCCTCTGCCTTTTGTTTTGTCCATATTGGGGGGGGGGGGGGATGAAGTGAAAGGTATGCACTGACTTGACTAATACAATGTTCAGTCACACAGGTGCAGTTAACAGGTATGCACAGAGTGGTATATCACACTGCGTGCACTCACGTAGGTAGGTGGGTGCACTGAACACAACAGGTAGGTATATGCAGTAATAGGTATTAAAATGTGCACCTGTCACACACAGACAGGTAGCAAACAGGCACAGTGACACAGCGTGCGCTCAACTCACGTAGGTAGGTGGGTGCACTGTGAACAACAGGTAGGTAGGTAGGTATATGCAGTAATGGGTATTACAATGTGCACCTGTCACACACACAGGTAGTCACTGAATGTGCTGGGCCTGGCAGTGGCACACACACAGTATGGATTATCAAGGCTGTCTATGCAACACAAGTGTCAGTGGGACACACAGAAAAAAAAATAGATCACAAGAACAAGATTAGCTCTCAAAAGAGCTGTTGTGAGGTGCTATTTTAGCAATAAGAATCAGCAAGGAGCAAGCTAACAAGCCTACAACAGCCTAACTAATCTTTCCCTATGAGAGAGTCTGCACTGCACCAGCTGTCCCGTCTCTATTTACTGCAGGCACACGAGTGACTATAATGGCTGGCGGGGCCTGCCTTTTATAAGGGGAAGAGTGGCTCCAGGAGGGAGTGTAGCCTGATTGGCTACAATGTGCCTGCTGACTGTGATGTAGAGGGTCAAAGTTGACCCTAATGGTGCACTATGGGGGCGAACTGAGATTCCGGAAAAGTTTGCAGTTCTCCGAGATCCGTTTGGGCCATCTCTGTGCAGGGGGACTCAGGGCGAAAACAAAATTATGTCACATGGCAGGTGAGTGAGTGGGGAAAACAAAGCTCTTGGACGGTGATTGGCCAAATTGGTTTGTCTGGCTGATGGCTGGCCAAGGTATCGGGAGCAGCTTTTCACATGCTGGATTCTCGGCAGAGGCGGTCATTTTAGGCCGCCTTGGCTGTATTCCATCTACTGCGTGTATGTGGACATAACAAAGCGGTAACAACCTGACACATGTTGTAACCCTATTTAATTCTATTCAAAATTACATAAAAGAAAACAACCTGGAGCAGGGGTGTAGCTACAAATTATGGGGCCCCTAAGAAAAGCTTTGATGGGGCCCCCAAAAGTTCACACCCTTTCCATACCCCTTGTGACCCTTACAGCCTGGGGACCCATCTTGCGAGGGTCATAAAACAAGTGTGGGCATCATAATCTTCAAACTTGTAACAGGTATGGCCACAAAAACACCTGATTGTCGGAGGGAGTGAAGTAGTAGTTTGGGGTGGGGCCCTCTTACAGCTCTGGCTCCCCTGCAGTCCCAGGGACTGCTCCCTGTAGTCATGCTCCTGAGCTGGAGCTGGGCTTTAACTACAAATAATGCTTAGCAGAGTTATATTTAAAGTGAACCTCCAGACTAAAAATCTACTCAGCAGGACTGAAAAGGCTTGGTGTTTCATTAACAGTTTCACAGCATCATAACTTTGTTTTTGTTACCCAAGTCTCATTTTAGCTGCACAGAAGAAAACTGCCTGGGCATTTTTTCCCTGATGCTGTGCAAAGCATGATGGGATTTCTGATGTTGTTCTCGTTCTGCTGTTTTAGTGCAATTCTTTTTTTTTTTTATTTTTTTTTTTATTTGAAATTTGAAGCCTAGCGGGTGCGGCTGAGATGGGTGATCAAAACACAGGACAGTTGGAACTGTGTCTCATGCTCCCTGTCACCTCCTTTCAACCAAAAAGATGGCTGCCCTATAACAAAGATGGCTGCCCCCATGAAATCACAAACATTTGCCTGTTCATTTAAAACAGGGTGGGTAAGAGATTATATCACCTATCTATTTTAATTAACATAACTAATGTAACTTAATGACAGTATGTTTGTTTAGGCTGAAGTTCCCCTTTAAGAAGAATTTCCTGTTAGCATGTTTCAGTACACTTCAATGGTTATCAACGGGAAGCCCACAGTACTAAGTGGTTGCTATGGATTGCTATGGTTTAAAGACACACAACATACAGTATCTGTCTCACAGTGGAATTGCAGCCAATCAGGATGAGGAATACAGATGAACTTGTATTGAAAGCATTGATTGGCCAGCTAGCTTAGGAACATATGCATTTTACAACTTGGAACATGTGTGGTATGTGTCACCCGGGAAGCCAGCACGGTATCAATTTTCATACCGGTTATGAGGGTTTCCAAGAAACGTCATTCCATCACTTGTAGCTGTGGTCTGGAGACCGGCTTGAAGGAGGATGTGGAGGACACAGAGTATTGTGGTTGAAACTGCATACTGGGGAAGTGGCACAACTTGTCAACTTAGTGATCACTCCATGATTAGTTTAATTTGCGTTAGATAACAATCAAGCAACCATGCAATATTGGCCTTATGTAAACAATGATTATAATACAGAAAGCTATCCTGAGACAAATACAAACAGGTTATAAAAACATAACATGGTTACAGATTTGCCATCAAAAAGATAAGTATAGATTGTTTTGTGTCTGACTCCTCTGCATATTCCTAATAGACATAGTAAATCGTAATGAACACTGATGTTTCTCACCTATATGTAATAGGACAGTTTTTTCTTTGCACAGATTATTACAACTGCTGTATCATATTGAAATAGAGGGTTCTAAAAGGTCTTTTTTTCCACCGGCAGCGTTGTGATCCGTAAATCGGAACATCTGGAATTTAGCTGCGTTTTGTATATCAGAGGGGTACTGTAATGAATAGCGGAGATGCCGCCGCGCGGTCTGGCGGCGGGGCGGCTGTCTCCGCGTTCAGACCGGCGGTTTCCGCACAGCAACATGTGTCTGGTTTGCCTGTGCCTTCTAGTGCACACAGATGTAGGGCTACGCGCGCGTGCGCGCCAGAAGACAGGACCTTTATGCCAGCAGGAGAGGTATCAGCTGATCAGGACGATCAGCTGATCCCAGCGGAACTCCTGATTGGCTGAGTGGCTGGGGGCGGCGCTGTGGAGCGCTGTAGTATATATAGATCTTGGTTGTCAGTTGCTGGTTGTCTGCCATTGCGAATAATTACGTGTGAGCACTCAGACCTCAGTCAGATCCTACAGTGTGTTAGAACCAGTTGGAACTGGGAATTCACACTTAGCCAGATTCCGCTCTTGATGTTTACTTTGTCATTACTGTGTTATACTTTAGACCAGTTCCAGGGTGTTGAGACCAAGGACCTCACACCCAAGCATAGGACTACTGTGTCATTACTGTGTTATACTTTAAACCAGTTCCAGGGTGTTGAGACCAAGGACCTCACACCCAAGCATAAGATTACTGTGTCATTACTGTGTTATACTTTAGACCAGTTTCAGGGTGTTGAGACCAAGGACCTCACACCCAAGCATAGGATTACTGTGTCATTACTGTGTTATACTTTAGACCAGTTCCAGGGTGTTGAGACCAAGGACCTCACACCCAAGCATAGGATTACTGTGGCATTACTGTGTTATACTTTAGACCAGTTCCAGGGTGTTGAGACCAAGGACCTCACACCCAATTTTAGAATTACCGTGTCATTACTGTGTTATACTTTAGACCAGTTCCAGGGTGCTGAGACCAAGGACCTCACACCCAAGCATAGGATTACTGTGTCATTATTGTGTTATACTTTAGACCAGTTCCAGGGTGTCGAGACCAAGGACCTCACACCTTAGACTAGGATTGTGCGTTTTGATATCTGTTATGACCTCTGGCTCTGTTGACCTCTCTTTAGCTCTCTGCCTATCTGTCTACCAGTTGCCAACCTTGCCTGTACCCGGTTACCGAATCAGCCTTCTGTCTCTATACCTTATCTGCTCGTGTGTTGCCGACCTGGCCTGTCTGACCCTTCTGACTGTCACTCATCCCTCAAGTGATCAGTCTGTCTGTAATACCCGTGACCCTAATCCACCAGGTGTCAGTTAGCTGCAAGGACCCCCTGCTCCTCAGAGAGTCCTTCCTGCAGTTCAGCCAGGGGCCTCTAGCCCATAGGAGTCCACTGGCTGCAGTATAGTCTGATTCCCAATCCATCTGGGAATCCTTGGCTGCAGTACAGTCTGATTTCCAGTCCATCAGGGAATCACTGGCTGCAAGATTATCTCTATCTCCTCCTCTTAAAGAGATAGTCCCTGCACAGCCAGAGGCCACCTGCTCCTCAGGTGGTCACTGGCTGCAGCAGTATCTGTGTCTCCCGCTCCACGGGAGATAGCCTACACTTGCTCCAAGCACTTACACTTCATTAGGTGTCCAGAGGTTAGTCATACTTGCATTATTGGTGATTCTGCAGATCATCCATAATCAAGTATACATCTGTATTGTTGGTGATACTGCAGATCATCAATAATCAGATACTCTCTGTGTGCTGACACCAATCGTTACAGGTACTTTGACTATCACTGTAATTGGGGTGCCACTTTTCCACTGCAGTGATTGTGTGTGATGCGATAATTACCTACGCACAGTCATACGGAAACAGTAAATTCGGGCGCCTGAGGCTAGTGGACAAATCGGGCGCCGCCATTCACTTCTATAATAAATATCGTTTAATGGGCGCCCGGTAGGAAAAAAGGGCGCCGGAGAAAACTAACGTTTTAAAAGCGGCGCCCGGAGACTTAATGTTTTATTACTGTTTCTCATGATTACACATTATTTAATGATTTATACATGTTTAAATATTATTTTTAAACGAAAACCAGTACAATATTTTTCCCAAACATTATTTTTAAACGAAAAACATTACTTTTTTTTTTTTTACTTTTTTTTTTTACATTATTTTTAAACGAAAACAATTACAGGGGGGTCTTAGGTTTAGGCACCAACAGGGGGGTCTTAGGTTTAGGCACCAACAGGGGGGTCTTAGGTTTAGGCACCAACAGGGGGTCTTAGGTTTAGGCACCAACAGGGGGGTCTTAGGTTTAGGCACTAACAGGGGGGTCTTAGGTTTAGGCACCAACAGGGGGTCTTAGGTTTAGGCACCAACAGGGGGGTCTTAGGTTTAGGCACCAACAGGGGGGTCTTAGGTTTAGGCACTAACAGGGGGGTCTTAGGTTTAGGCACCAACAGGGGGGTCTTAGGTTTAGGCACCAACAGGGGGGTCTAGGGGTTAGGGGTAGGTACAGGGAGGGTTACTTAGGCACCAACAGGGGGGGTCTTAGGTTTAGGCATCAACAGGGGGGTCTAGGGGTTAGGGGTAGGTACAGGGAGGGTTACTTAGTAAAAAAAATTTTAAACGTTATTATGCGTTTCATTATTTAAACGAAAGATTAACGTTTTTACAATTGCCAATTTAATACACATTATTTAATGATTTATAACGTTTAAAAACATTACTTTTAAACGAAATACATTTTTAAACGTAATCCATGTTTACCGTTAAAAACCCGGCGCCCTTTTTTCCCATCGCCCCTTTTTAACGTACGCCAGTCATACTGCTTGCTGCAGTTTTCCTGAGATAGTCTATGTAGTAGTCTATGGGAGTGCATAAAAAATTGCATAGCAAGTGTGGTACTATGCGATTTTAGTGCAGTTCACCTAACAGGCGTAAAGTCTCTTCCCCTTTTCTATCATAAAACACAGTTGCATCGTACAGAACAAGAATTGGATGAAAACTGTCGAGCAAGGCATGGGAAATTGCATTTGCAAAACACAACAAATCGCAATCAGAATTGCAGCATGTTTGCTAATGCAAAATGCAAAAGTTAGATACCTTAGTAGAGGAAAGCCTTTGGATAATCCAGAGGATTTTCCCACCCCCTAACACCTTGCCATTCCAGTGCTAGGATCCACAAAACTCCTTGACAAGGGCTTGTTGACAGGAGCGGGCCAAGCAAGGATCGGGAGCAAGTCCACTCGGCTCCAAGCTAATGCACAGGTGCAAACCATTCAAACCAAACCAAACTTCCAGAGGGTCCTCCTGGCATCCAGTTGTGGTCTCGAGGGGGACGTCACGTGCAAAGGTTTTGCAGGATCCAGAGGCTACTCTCTATCGAGGTAAGTATTTTTACCTTTTCCCTTTTTTTAAAGTCATCATGCAAAAGCATAATGTGCTGTTCTGTGCTGGAATCAGCAACATAGTTTGGTAAGCATAATCTAAATGCATGTTAGTGGAGGCTTGTAGCACAGCACAGCGTGACGCAGTGACCAAACATGGTGATGGGATTGCCATGAATACTACTGCCATTACAATGTTATGCTGTTGCTGGTTTCTTTTGTCATTGATTGAGCCTATGTATACCCACACATGTACAGTATACACACCCGCACACGTGCGCGGGTGTGCGCGCACACACACACACACACACACACACACACACACACACACACACACACACACACACACTCCAGCGCAGTATCTCTCTGGCACAATGCTGTGGGAAGGAGGCAGAGCTAGATCACATAAGGGGTCGGAGCTATTTCAGACGGCTGTGGCCCGCATGCCATTAACCACTTGCTGAGGTCCACCTGCATGTCATTATCATTCACCACTTTAAAGAACATAAGGGGCCACTGGGAAAGGCTCTGCGGGCCGCAAGTTGCCTGCAGGCCGGACTTTGGACATCACTCATCTAGGTTCAGTGAACCAGTTTCATATGAAAGAACCATTATCGCAAAAAAAAAAAAAAAACATTAAAATTAAAATTTCATCTATGCTCTAAAGCAGTGGTCCTCAAACTAAGGCCCGCGGGCCGAATGCGGCCCCCTGAGGCTTTTTTACCGCCCCCCCCACACAAAATGTATTACTTAGAGATGGTGCTTTCTACAATACCTAAGCTCAATGTTATATTTTTCTACATTATTGTAGCTATACTCCGGCCCCTCAGCAGTCTGAAGTATGTTGTCCCGGCCCTTGACCAAAAATGTTTGGGGACCCCTGCTCTAAAGCATAAAATTAATCATATATAAACAGGTTTTGAAGCTACTGGAAGGGTTATTATGCAAACAATGCAGAAAATCTTCTGCAGTATCCAGGAGTGAAGCAGAGAACTTTCTCTACTTTATTTACTCAATAATTACTGAATTAGTCTGATAATTGCACTGGCAATCTTATCAATTTGCTGCAGTGTAGTGTAAATATGTCCTGAAATGACATCAGACCAGTCTTTTTATGTTTCCTATTCCTTTGTTCATTGTTTCATGTTCTAGAGCCAAAATGTAATTTTAAGTTTTATACCACTTAAACTCAGAATAATGAAATTGCTAATAAAATAGTCCTGCTGAGGTTCACAGACCACCTAGCGCCTGTGACAGGTACCACATAAGTTACACTGTCCACGGCGTCTTTGATGTAAGTGAAATCTCATATTAGCTTCTCCAGGGAATCCTGTTTTGTTGTTTTCAGAGTAGTAATCTGCATCGTTAAATAAGATCCCACTTTCAAATTTTGCATCACGGCTGTAAGCTCAGTTCTTATTGACAGTATTTAGTAAAGTTAGGTCATGTGTATGCATTTGGGGCCATGTGTCTTTTTTAAGTATGGACTTCTTTATGTTTTCATTCCAGCAGTGGTGCTGAGGTACAAATGTCAGAATGATTAACATTTTAAAATAACCTCCAGGGACGTGTTGCTCGCGGAAGAGCAAAAACATAATGCCAGAGCATTGTCATGGATGACTGTCATCAACTATTCTTATTCAGAATGCTTCAACTCATTGGACATACTCTCAATATTAATTGCATTGCTTTAACAAATAATAATTTTACACTAAAACTATATTGTATAAATATAATGCAAGAACTGCATAGAACATTTTAAGCCCAAAACAGAAACTACCGTATTTTTTTCGGAATATAAGATGCACTTTTATTCCCCAAAACTTCAGGGGGGAAAGTGGGTGTGTCTTATATTCAGAAGATATGGTAAAAAGGAGTCGCCGCCGTGCTTCTCTTCCCCTTGCTCCAGTCTCTTGTGGATGCCGTCGCGCTCCTCTTCTCATATCTGGACACAGCGGCCACCTGCCACTATACTGCTCCGGTCCTCCATACTTGTGCCATACTTCTGCACTGTAAAACCAGCTGGTGGTTAGGCTAGTACAGTACAGTGTTGTGTTAGTGTAGTATGTAGTGTATCTTAGCTTAGCTGATAGGGCAGCAGGGATTAGTGTAGTTTAGCTGGTTAGTGTATCTTAGATAGAGTAACTTAGAGACAGTTTCGGGGAAAAAGGTCCATAAGACAACCCTGCACTACAGATGCATCTAGGTTTTGTATTTTTCTGCTTTCCCCCTGATTTTTGCTTTCTAAAGTTAGATGCATCCTAAGGCCCGATGTGTCTTATATTCAGAAAAATACGGTAATAGTGGCTAATTTGTAAACCAGCATTAAAAACATTATATATATATATATATATATATATATATATATATATATATATATATGTATATATATATATATATATATATATATATATATATATATTATTTGTTATAGATAATGCCGTGTTTTTACTTAAAAAATGCTAAATACCTACATTTTTATGTTGAACCTGCAGTGTGGTCACTATGGACTGCTTTGTCCACTTAATTTTAGACCAACGGGATCCCTTTTGCAAGCTTGGAGAGCAGGCCATGCTCCTCTCTTATGGGTCCTTGCTGGAGGGAGAGTAATGGTCTCGCTCCATGCTATTAGCCACTGTGGAAAAGAAACATGCTTTGCAAGATGCATAGTTCCACTTTCTAAAGCAGGTGTGTCAGATCAAATTACTCATCAGACCCTGTTAATGACTGGCTTTTCTAAACTGGTCCAAAAAAATCGTCCCGGCAATTCATAATGAGGTGACATAAAGCGTTTTCTACCTAATGTTCCACCTGAAAGCCTATGCCTAACACTAACCCTCACCTCTCTAGTGCCTATCTCCACACTTCTTTGCCTAACACTAACCTTCCCTTTTATGTGCCTACTACTAAGCTCCCCTCTCCTCTGCCTAACCCCTAACTTTTCCTCCTCTCCAGATTCTGTCATTTCCAAAAAAATGACACAACACCAATCAATACGAAAATCATATCATGGAAGTCTCAATATAAAGCACAGAGAAATTCATATAACGGCATTGGGAAGTTTCAATACGAAAATCATATAGTGGAAGCCTCCGGGTGTCCACATTTCCCTGTAATGCTGCTTTGTGGGGTTGATGATGGGGGAGAGTTAAAGGAGAACTGTAGTGAGAGGGATATGGAGGCTGCCATATTTATTTCCTTTTAAGCAATACCAGTTGCCTGGC
Organism: Hyperolius riggenbachi; assembly: GCF_040937935.1. Classification (NCBI taxonomy): domain Eukaryota; kingdom Metazoa; phylum Chordata; class Amphibia; order Anura; family Hyperoliidae; genus Hyperolius; species Hyperolius riggenbachi. The sequence continues at coordinate 235,162,162 of NC_090652.1, read as the reverse complement.
AGCCCTGATGGTCTATTTGCCTAAAGAAGTGTCTGAATCACACCAGAAACAAGCATGCAGCTAATCTTGTCATATCTGTCTAAATTTGTCAGAAACACCTGATCTGCTGCATGCTTGTTCAGGGCCTATGGCTGAAAGTATTAGAGGCAGAGGATTAGCTGAATAGCCAGGCAACTGGTATTGCTTAAAAGGAAATAAATATGGCTGCCTCCATATACCTCTCACTACAGTTCTCCTTTAAGGGTTAAGCACCACAGGGGGGAGAGTTAAGGGCTAGGCACCACCAGGGCTGGGTTGAGGGTTAGACATCACCAGGGGGGTAAAGGTTAGGCACCACCAGGGGGGTTAAGGGTTAGGCACCACCAGGCTTGGGTTAAGACAAATAGACAAGACAAATAACATTTATATTGCGCTTTTCTCCTTGCGGACTCAAAGCGCCAGAGCAGAGCAGCAGCCACAGCTCTATTGGCAGTAGCAGTGTAAGGGAGACTTGCCAAAGGTCTCCTACTGAATTAGTGCTGGCTTACTGAACAGGCAGAGCCGAGTTTCGAACCCTGGTCTCCTGTGTCAGAGGCAGAGCCCTTAACCATTACACCGCAGCCAACTGCTGTTAAGGGTTAGGCATCACCAGGGGGGTTAAAGGTTAGGCTCCACCAGGGGGGTTAAGGGTTAGGCATCCGTAGGGGAGGGTTAAAGGTTAGGCATCGGTAGAGGGAGGGTTCTGTGTGAGAGTAGGGTTAGGTCATAGTAAAATATCAGTAAAGATAACCGATATTTTATTATCAAAATCAAGTAGTAGACTATTGGTAATTTTACTCATATTCTACTAGCAGCAATTTCAGGCACCCTTTTTTTGTAGGTACCTGTACGCTTCTAACCTGCTACTTTCTCTTAACCATTTATATACTTATAAACGTAATTTCTCTGACTATTATCCTTATAACTCTACATCAAATGATTCTGTTCTATAATTCATGCACTTTTTTTCTCTCTCAATAAAATATTTTGAGTTTAACAAAATTGTTTAGGGGAAAAACATGCAAAATGTTTTAACGCATCTGTCCCCATCCAAAGCATAAAATGTAAAAAATAAATAAAAAAATACTGGACTTAAGCTGTAATATCTGCCCTTTTCTCTGAGCGATGATGTTTACTGCAATACAGCTGAGAATATGATTATAATATTTGTTGCTTGCGTGCCATCAATCTTTGGAACATGATGTTTAATTTTAGGATTGATATGTATCAGGGGGACATAAATAACGTTGAAGAACATCCTCACACACCATAAAATAACGTTTTGTATTGCATGTAAAGCAGAAGTGCTGGTTTTCCCCTATTAAGTATGCCACCGATTAAAAAAAGACCTCTGGGTTATGCTAATAACTGAACAATGACAGGACAATTTATGTATTATTTTTACTTAGTAACTTATTTTAGAACATGTTTGTTCTGTCACTCTAGGTTGATTTAAAATTCTGTTATTTCAAAAGCAATGAAAATCATTGCAAATGGAACAACCAAATTTGGACAATGGAAATAATCAGTATTCACTAAATCCCCAGTGTCAATAAATCCCCAGGTGCCCATGTGTTCTGAAGATTGGCTGCTGTTGAATCACAGATATGACATAATACGATCCTGTGAGAAAACGCGGAAAAGCCGCCGCATGTGCTCAGAACAAGGCGGCTGATTCTGCGTCCAACGCGGCGGTTTGCACGCGTAGGCCTACATCTGTTAGTATGGCCGAACGCGGAGAAACCGCCGCATGCCCTGATAGCGGTGCGGCTGGTTCCGCGTCCAGCGCGGCGGGTGGTACACAACATATGTCTGGTGTGGCTGGGACTGATAGTCCACACAGGTTCAGAAGGACGCGCGCGCTGAGAGGCAGAACTTTTATGACAACCAGAAGGGAATCAGCTGACCAGGCCGGTCAGCTGACGCTTGTACCAGTTCCCATTGGTCCAGTACTTAGAGGAGGCGCTGGAGAGCGCTGTGCTATATATACTGGGTGCTGGTCATTCGCTGGTTGTCTGCCGTTGCGATCACTACGCGGAAGCACTCAGACCTTTTGTCAGAATCTGTATTTACCATTCTGTTATACTTCAGACTAGTTCCAGGGTGTTGATGATCACGGAGCTCACACCCAAGACTAGGGATTTGTGTTACCATCCTGTTATATGTCAGACTAGTTCCAGGGTGTTGATGATCACGGAGCTCACACCCAAGACTAGGCATTGTATATTATCTGTTATGACCTTCTGCTTTCCTGACCAATCTTCTGATCACTGATTTGGTACTTCGCTAAACTGATACTCTGTTGCCAAAGCCTGCGTGCTTTAGGATTACCGAATCAGCCTCCTGTCTTTGTACTTTATCTGACTGTGTGTTGCCGACCTGGCTTGCCCGACCTCGAGAGCTATCTCCCCAGTTTAGAGATAGCTCCCAGATCAGTCAGTGACATCCACCCATTGGTGTCACTCACTCTCTGGTCCTTCCTACTCCCAGCCTGACTCCTCCCCCCGGGAGATTCTCAGGCTACTGGAAGGTCCTGGTTCTCTAGTGCAGTATTCCTTACTGCCTTAGTACCTGTCCTCCTGGTATTGTTCTCAAAGTATTACTGTTGCACCAAACACTCATATCACTCAGGTGTCCAGAGGTTAGTGATATATCTGTATTATCGGTGATTCTGCAGATCATCAATAATCAGGTATATATCTGTATTTTTGGTGATACTGCAGATCACCAATAATCAGATTCTCTCTGTGTTACACCGATCGTTACAGATCCCCAATGAGGCATGCTGCTACTCACCCACCCTTCTGTTTTTTGTTAGTATTATTGCACATACTGTATATGGCTGACATTTTCTGTCATGTCATTAACTGTCCCTCAGATGGGCTTACAATCTGATCCCTTCCAATGTTCTAATCATAATCTATGGGCATTTTTTTGGGTGGGGGGAGGGAGATAATTTATCTATATTTTCTGAGAACTAAGAGAAAACTAGAATGCCCAATGAGATCAATGGTGGAGCTTACAAACTCCAATTGCTCAATAGGATTGAGGTCAGGGGAATGAGCTGGCATGGAAGCAGGTTAAACTCGGATTGATGTTCCTCAAACTAATTAGAGACCGTTTGAGCACAGTGTCAAGGGCCCACAACAAGCATCTTTTCCTATTTTTCTGTGATACCAAAGGCACTCTTGATGGTCTCCTGCTGCTAAAGTCAATCCTTTGCAAAGTACGTATTGTGTGTTGGGATTTGATTTGTGATGCACCTGCATTGAATTCAGCTGTAACTTGTCGTGTTATTGCTCTTCTGTTGCTGCGGACTATGCGTGCTACTCGCCTTACAACTCTCTCTTTCATCAGCTTTTTTTTAACCAGAGTAGTCCTCATCCCTAGAAGTTTTTTTTTCTATTGAGATACTGTTGGGTGAGAAAATCCAAAATGAGTTGTTGTTTCAGAGATGCTAGCTCCAGCTCTTCTTGTACCGACGATCATCCCTCATTCAAATTCACTTAAATCTTTTTGTCTTACCCATTTTGACATTACCTTCCATGATAACTAAGTTGTCAGAAGCTGAGCACTCTGCGTTGTTACATCACTATACGCCACTGTTGGACTGGTGTATATCTCACACAACTTGTTAAAAACGTATGTTTTCAAATCAAATAACTCACTTCTACAGCCACCAAAAGTTGTAAAAATGAGTCTTCCATATAACTGTACTTTTCCCCCAAAGGTCTGGGGGTTGGGTGGTTTGTGGACATCATCACACTTTTCTCAGCTGAGCTACACAAGTGAGGGCAGACTTGAAGCACACAACAGCATTGCAAACACAGTGGTTTCCAAGCTATCAAGCCGTTTCAGCACTACAGTCTGCATTGCTTAACAAAGCAAATCCTTCTTAAATGAGTTTGCAGAATGTGAACAGCAGAGACCATGTGTAAAATCAGTATGCTATTGCATACAATCAAATTTAGCCTTCCAACCGGTTAAAAAAAAAGATTGCTAATTAATTTCTGTGTTAGCTTAGGTGTTTGTGCCATGACTTACAACAATACTCGGTGAATAATTGAACTAATTTACAGATTGAAGCCATTTAATAGGTATACGTCAAAAAAGGGCACCCAGTAATCCCGATAGTAGAATATCGGTAAATTTACAGATATTTTACTATTAAAGTCTAAAAATGATGTTAAAATATTAGTATAAAATACTGATATTTTACTAAAGCTTAACCTAAGTCTATTCTTATACTGAACCCTCCCACTACCGATGCCTAAACTTAACCAACATCCCCAACGCCTGTCCTTAACCGTCCCCGCTGCCCTAACCCCCCATGTCTAACCTTAACCCTTCTTCCCCCACACCTAACCATAATTGCCCCCGCCGCCCCAACCCCGGCATGTCTAACCTTAACCCTTCCTCCCCCATGAATAACCATAACCGTCCCTACCGCCCCAACCCTCCCATGCCTAACCTTAACCCTTCTTCCCCCACACCTAACCATAACTGCCCCTGCCACCCCAACCCCGGCATGTCTAACTTTAACCCTTCCTCCCCCACGCCTAACCATTATCGTCCCCACCGCCCCAACCCTCCCATGCCTAACCTTAACCCTTCCTCCTCCACTTCTAACCATAACCGTCCCCGCCGCTCCAACCCCCCCATGCCTAACCTTAACCCTTCCTGCTCCACACCTAACCATAACCGTCCCCTCCGCCCCAACCACCCCATGTCTAACCTTTACCCTTCTTCCCCCACACCTAACCATAACCGCTCCCGCCGCCCCAACCCCCCGGCATGTCTAACCTTAACCCTTCTTTCCCCGCGCCTAACCATAACCGTCCCTGCTGCCCCAACCCCCCATGCCTAACCTTAAACCTTCCTCCCCCACACCTAACCATAACCGTCCCTGCCGCCCCAACCCCCCATGTCTAACCTTAACCCTTCTTATCCCAAGCATAACCTTAACCATCCCTGTTGCCCCAACCCCCCCATGCCTAACCTTAACCCTTCCTCCCCCATGCCTAACCATAACCGTCCCCGCTGCCCCAAAGCCCCCTGTCTAATTTTATCCCTTCCTGCCCCACACCTAACTATAACCGTGCCCACTGCCCCAACCCCCCCATGCCTAACCTTAATTCTTCTTATCCCGAGCATAACCTTAACCAACCCTGTTGCCCTCCCCCCCCCTAACCTTAACCCTTCCTCTCCTATGCCTAACCATAACAGTCCCTGCTGCCCCAACCCCCCCCATGCCTAACCTTAACTATTTCTCCCCCACGCCTAACCATAACCGTTCCCGCCACCTCAACCCCCCCTCATGTCTAACCTTAACCATCCACTGCTGGTACTGTATACAAAAAAACTGCAAAAAAACTCTTTAAATTTTGAAGCATGGCCATAATTATAGGCAAAAATCCACTGCCGACTCCCAGTATTTAGCGGGCACCCAAATTTCCCCAATACTGCAATAATTACAATGGGCTCCTATGGCGGCGACCAAACTTCCACTGCTAGCGGCACCCAAATTTACTGCTTCCATTTAATAGATAACTAGCAAGGACATAACAGCTGCTATGCAGGCAAGGACAGAACCCATATTTTTCTCATCACAGAGTCACTTTAAACACATGGTAGATTAATAAGGGAAAGGGCAATGTGTACAGTACAAAAACTCACAGTAACCAATCAGCAAACATCTTTCATTGTTTAGAAGCATGGAATAGTTGCAGTGGATTACACTAGTTTGCTTACTATCATTGTCCTTGACATTGCCCTTTGCTAGCAGTGCTGTACAAAACATCGAATATGAATGCTATATATATGAGGTCTCAACTTCACCTTTTACTTGGACCTACAAAAAGCATTCCATTTCCCCTGATGTCATATATGAGGTGTACAAAAAAATGCTGAGGGCTGTCTGACATTTTTCCACATATAGAACGCAAATAAAAAATTGCACTTGATGTAAACCCGACTTGAACCACTTACTGATTAATACTGGTTAGGTAGCAGTTCACAACATGTGCATAATTTACCAAGTGTGAACCCTGCCTTAACCACTTGAGGACCACAGTCTTTCTACCCCTTAAGGACCAGAACCTTTTTTTTCCATTCAGACCACTGCAGCTTTCACGGTTTATTGCTCGGTCATACAACCTACCACCTAAATGAATTTGACCTCCTTTTCTTTTTTAAATATTCTTTATTTATCATTCTCATTTAATCACTAAAGTTCAGATATCTTCTACACATAAATATATATCATAGTTTAACAAATAAATTCATTTATCACAAACATTTAGATATATGACAATATATACAATCTCACTTCTTCCCCCCCCTCCCCCCCCCCCCCCCCCCCCCCCCCAGCAGCAAAGTAAATTCCAAAAGTGCAAAAAACGTTCTGTATTTAATCATCCATAATAATGTCTTCAGTCTTAATTAATACATCCTACACCATTCCCACCTCACTCATACCTTCCATCCTGCTCATTCATATGTCATAGGGAGTCCGCGGGCGGGGAGAGAGGGGGGGGGGGGCGGGGGAGAGAGACAAGGCCCACAAGGGCCCTTCAACAAGACTGTCCCGTCCAGCCCTGGCCTAGTCATGTTAATTTCCCCTTCCCAAAATCTGCCTATACCTTTCTGTTTCCATAAATCCAACCCAGTTTTTCCATATCTCCACTCCGCAGTCCTCTGTTCCATGTAAGTAGTGAGTTAATTGCTCCATTCTATATATATGCGAGATCTTCCCAAGCCACTCCACAACAGAAGGGGGACTCACCAACTTCCAATGCCTCCCAATAAGTGCTCTGGCACCGTCTATTAGATGTCGTACTAAAGACTTCTTATATTTTCCAATACTCCAACTGTTAAGGTGGAGGAGGAAGAAGCCTGGGTCATCTGGCACCTCGCTCCCTGTCACCTCCTTCATCATTTCCCTAACTTCCTCCCAAAAGGGTCTGATATCACTACAGTCCCAGAATATATGTCTCAAGGAGCCAACGTCTTTTCTACATCTCCAACACTTTCTATCGGCTCCCTGAAACATCTTACCCAATTTTTCCGGTGTGTAATACCATCTTGTTAATATTTTAAAACCCATTTCCTGTATTCTTGCTGAAATAGATGTCTTATGAGCCCATATTAGTACTTTTCTCCATTGTAGGTCTGTTAGGTCCCTTTGTAAGTCCACCTGCCATTTGTTTCGAATAACTTGTGTGTGGTCCTCCTGACCATTTAACATTGCGTAGATCTGAGATATCACCCCTTTCCCTCCCTTCTCTCCTTCGCAAATATCCTCAAATTTAGTATTTCTCCTGGATAGTTCCTCCCTTGTACCTTTCGCACTCAGGAATGACCTGAATTGTACCAGACTCCAGAAGTCCAGTCCTTCTTTCTGCAAGGATCTTTCTATTTCAGCTAATGTCTTCCACCTTCCCCCCTCTATTAGCATACGTGCTTGCAGTCCCTTTGGTCCTCTCCAATTACAGTATGCATTTTTTTGCGTCCCAGGGACAAACTCCGGGTTATCCAGGACCGGTAGTAATGGAGAGGGATAGGCCTCGGGCTCTAATTTCTTATAATATTTATAAAATATTTTAGTGTGTGCTCTAGCAGCTCATTTGCCGGATGGGTGGGGTTATATTTCAACCCCATCCAAGGAATATTTCTTAGCGGTATTTTTTCCAGCTCTTGCTCCAGGTCGACCCACCTCTTGCTTTGTATGGGTCCATGCCAATCCACAATCCTACTGAAAATGGAGGCCACATAATATAGTTGGGGGTCTGGTACTGCTAACCCTCCTCTCTGTCTGGATTGCGTCAGTAACTTAAAACTTATTCTGGGAGGTTTTGCCCTCCATATAAACCTTAGGAAACTTCTTCTGACATTTTGGAAAAAAGACGATGGCACTGCGACTGGGAGGGTCTGGAACAGATATAAAAGTCTCGGCAAGATGTTCATTTTTAATATGCTCACCCTCCCCAGCCAAGAAAATTCAGGCTTATTCCATCTCTTTAAATCTTTGTCTATTTCCTTCTCCATCTCTTTATAATTAGATTGTATAATATCCCTGGAGTCGGCTGCCACTTTTACCCCCAAATAAGTCAGGGTCTTTAAGACCCATCTTATTGGGAAGTTCTCTTTTATGGAATTTATATCTTTCAAACTCATCCCTACTCCTAAGGCCTCACATTTTTCCCAATTTACTTTAAAGTTGGACAGAAGCCCATATTTCTTAAATTCTGCGAGCAGGCAAGGTAACGCAACCCTGGGTCGGGTAAGAAAGAACAGGAGGTCATCTGCATAAGCAGCGATTTTATGGATCCCCCTTCCTATCTCTATCCCTGTTATATCTTCATTTCCCCTGATATGCCTCAATAGGGGCTCTAAGGTCAGTGCAAAAATCAACGGGGAGAGGGGGCAGCCCTGCCTTGTCCCATTCTTTATTTCTAGGGGTTCCGACAGTACTCCGTTTATCCTAATCATAGCCCCAGGGGATGAATAGAGAGCCATAATGTACGCTCTCATCCTATCTCCCAGCCCGATCTGTTCTAGGACCAGTTTGATAAAGTCCCAGTCCACCCTGTCAAACGCCTTCTCGGCATCCGTCGAGAGGCACATGACAGGAATGGACCGGGCTCTTGCATATCTCATTAGTATCAAAGTCCTAATAGTGTTGTCCCGTGCCTCTCTTCCAGGTACAAAACCTGTCTGATCGTAGTGTATCAGGCCAGGGACAACCTGGGATAGGCGTCTAGCAAGAATTCTTGCAAACAGCTTCAAGTCAACATTTAACAGTGATATAGGTCTATAGCTTGTACAATTTGCTGGATCTTTATTTTTTGTATGAATCACTGTGATATGGGACTCCATGCTATCTCTACCCAGTCTTCCCCTATTGCCCCCTCTCTCTGCCAGCGTACCCAATGCCTTCGCCAGATATGGTCCCAGGGCATCGCCAAATTGCCTGTAATACTCGATCCCAAAGCCGCCCGGTCCAGGTGACTTCCCTAGTGGGGTCTGTGCTATTGCCTGTCTTATTTCTTCCTCTGTAATCGGTCTATCCAGCTCATTCCTTTCTTCCGCTGATATACTTGATAAACCTGAAGAGGCTATATAATTTTGCATTTTCTCTATTCTATGTTCCTTTCCCTTTTGTGTTTCAGTTTCTGGAAGTCCATATAGGGAGGCATAATATTCCCTAAAAACTCGGGCTAATGATTCATTTCTCGTGTGCTTTTTAGAGGTAGCATCCAATATATATGGGACATAGTTAGCGGTTTGTTGAGTTCTCAGAGCTCTTGCTAGTAGTCTCCCTCCTTTATTCCCATGTTCATAAAACATTCTTCTACACCTTTGCCCTATATACTTTGCTCTTGTAGTCAGGAGATTTCTCAACTTCTCCCTCTCCGCTGTGAGTTCCCCCAGCACATCTCTATCTGATGAGATCTTATGTTGTCTTTCTAGGCGTGCAATATTACTTAATAGCTCAGCTTTATCTTTTTCCCTCTCTTTTTTCCTCTTACTCACCTCCTGTATGAGTATCCCCCTAATAACGCATTTATGCGCCTCCCATACTGTCATATGAGGGACCTCTCCCGTATCGTTAAGTTCAAAGTAACTCTGGATATTCGCCTCTATCTTTTTCTTTATTTCTTTTTTTTGAATAATGGAGGTGTTTAATCTCCAATTATAAGATTTTGGGCCGGTGTCTCCTATTCATACCTCCATATAAATTGGTGCGTGATCCGAGTTCGCTATCACCCCAATTTTTGTGTTGATTGGTATTGACAGCAGATTGTGTGACACCAAAAACATATCTATCCGGGAGTAGGACCCATGAGGAGGGGAGTAATAGGTATAATCCCTAACAGTGGGATGTTGTACACGCCATATATCCAGAAGTTGGTTTCTCTGTAGGAGGCCCTTTCCTTTCTTAATCGCCTTATATGGGAGAACAGCCCTTCCAGTGGAATTATCTATCTGAGGGTCCAATGTAAAATTTAAGTCCCCTCCCAGTATCACTGATCCCTCTGCAAATCCCTCCAGCACACTTATGAGGTGCTCTAGAAATCCAATCTGTTTACTATTAGGTGCGTACACAGCTCCCAATGTGAATTTATGTGTATTGAATATTCCTTTCACTAGTAGAAATCTACCATTAGGATCTTGATATATGTTAAGGTTTTCAGTAACCACCTCCTTTGATATAATAATTGCTACCCCTTTCCTCTTTGCATCCCCCACACTGCTATAGAAGGCTTGAGGGAATCTCCAATTTGTTAATTTAGGGTGTAATGGTCCCCTAAAATGGGTTTCCTGAATAAATGCAACCTGTACTCGTTGTTCATGCAGGTCTCTCATAAGGCTTATCCTTTTCTCTGGGACATTAAGGCCACGGGCATTCAGGGACAAACACTTAAGATGGTTCATCCGTCTCCCTCCCTCCCCCCCCACCCCCCACCACACGGACCCCTCCCACACCCACCCACACATAGCCTCCAGAACCACCCATAACAACTAATCTTTTGTTCATTCACTCCTTCCACATTCCTCACACCCTCTCTCTTACTCATCACACTCTCCCACCCTTTCATCCTTCTCTTTTGTGGATCTGATCCACAAGAGCCTTACTAAAGGCCTATTGGGTCAAAATTCCCTTCTGGGGTCCACACTTTATGGCCGCTATATGTTGGTAACACTACCCTGTAAGGTGAAGTTCCGTCCTAACTAAGGGGGCTCGTCCACCTCCCGGTCCATTCCTCAACCCTATCTCTAGGGAGGGAGGGGCTCTACTCAATAATCCGAAGAGAAAAGGAGAGGAGAAAACAAGACAGACAGACAGTAAAGAAAGAAAGAAGAAAAAAAAAAAAAGGGATATATAGAAGGACGGAAAGCGAGCAGGTAGGCATGGCGAGGGAAGGCGAGGGAAGGCTTGGGGGCGGGGGGGCGATCAAACCAATTTCATCTGGTAAGTCCAGAATCTCTTCCACCTCAATCACCCACATTGATTTGCTACATAACCATTCCTTCCACCCATCTCTCAATGTCATCACATACACTATTAAACTTAAATGGTGTCACCCCACCGACCTCGTACTCTACTTGTTTTTTCCCTCCTTCTTCCCTCCCTCCCCCTTCTCTTTCCCCCCCCCCCCCACCCCAGTTTACACCTAACGATGTCGGCGGGGATCGCCATCCAAGTCTTTATTATTCACCCCACAAGTATATCATTATATTCTCTCTGTCACCTCCCTTCTTAATAAGTCTTTTATCGTTATTCACTTTAGTGATTCCATATCCTACACTTCCCCTAGTATTTCTTATATCCTACATTTGTGTTTGTTCTAGCAATTCGCTATCCCTCATCCTAGTGCACCCCCCACTTGTCCTCACTTTACCTATTTCTAGTCCCAAAGTGATAATCGTGCCATTACCTCATGTTACCTTCAAATTATCAATATATAGCTTCCCTTATTCCTCCCCTCTCTCTCTTTCCGCTGTGTTCATTTTAATATTAAGTGTTTCTTATCCCCCCCCCCCCCCCAAGTGTGTAATAAGCCCCTAAGTATACTTTGCTTCTTCACCCCATAGTCTTTATCTTTCCTATATCTTATCAACCAAAACAGTGCTAGTAGGCAATCTGTGACTATTTGATTTAAGACTCTTCCCATAAATCACTCTCCATACTACCTATGGTCTCTCCCTTCCAAAGTGTTGTATCCAACATCCCCCTCCCCGTCTATATAATCTCAAATACGTGCAAATGGGTCCCTCCCCTATCTCCGCACTCAACTCAAATACCAAATAAAGTGTACCAAAACATCTTCCACCCATTATTCATTCCTATTCCATCTCTAAGTTCCCATATCCCACATTAATACACTGCGCCCCCATTCTACATGAGACATGGCTTGGGGAGTGTGACGGGCGAGCCGTCAGTGCGCAGAAAACGCAGCCGCAACCGACTTCCTGCCTCGGTTGTCGTTGCGCTGCCCCAATCAGAATCTCATGTCTGTGGACACCAGGCAGTCCAGCCTGGGGGGTCTCTGCTGTCTTCAGAGAAATAGTTAGCCTAGTTCTTTTCATGAAGCCTGTGCCCTGTGACTTGCTAATGAAGCCAGAGGGGTAACACTCAGATGTTAATTAACAAACCAGGAGTCTTTTCAGAGCCAAGGAAGCTAATCCCAGCAGGGGGCAGACTTAGCGGAACCATTCAGCCAGGATAGGGAAACATAGAGTTATGATCTTTATGCATGTTTTAGAAGTACCATACATCGGAGAAATGTGGAAGTTATATCATTCTGCTGGTCCGGATCTTGTGAGTGTTTTGATATTAAATTTGGGCCCCTAGCCTAACCAGAACGCTGGGAATTCCACCGTTTTTTAACCGGGCATGCAAACATGCCCAAGTTTGATATCATATTAATCGGTAGGTTCTGGGGATCGAGAATATGTAGTTATTATCTGTGTGCCGGCCGCGCAGGTCTGCCTAGGGAACCTGTCAGGATTATGAGTTTGCTAAAGCCCCTGCCCAGATGTGATTACCATAGTCCGGCCTGGGGGGCCGACTCTGGAAGCCCGCCTCTGAGCTCAGCTCCATTAAAAGTGAATGAGCTGCCTGGGAAGAAATTCCTCCCTTTACCATCTTCAGGACACACGGCCACTATGAGGAACAAGTGGTGGCCATATTGCCAGAGCTAAAACAAAGGACATCCTCCATTTTGTTTGGATTCTAAATCTTGCTGAACTTTACTCTGCAACCAAGAACTCTAAGAACTTGAAACCGTTTTGCTTGAACTTGACGATTTTCCCACAAAAGGACATATTTCCACAAACCATAAGTATTTTTCTCCCTTCTTTTATTTTTCATACTGGCTATTACTGTCTTAATAATTGTGATTTTTAATAATTGTCTGTATATATTAATTATTTATATTGCGTGAATAAACGACTTTCTCCAAGTCATTCACTTCCCGCTACCCTGCTTATCAGCACACACAGAAATGATCCCGGGTCTCTGAAGATACGCTACTGTTTGTTTGTTGTTGGCTAGACACAATATCGTGTGTTTAACCGTTTTATTCGCAGGATTAGTCAGTCAGTTAGTGGGCCCCATGGTCCCATAGTAACCGCGGTGGTGGCAGTTTACTCTGAACCAGTAGGTGACGTTGTAATTACCCGTGTCTCACAGGCTCCCTTCTGAGTTGTCTGCGGCTAATTCTTAACGGTTCCTGCGCATTGACTGCGACCAGAGTTCGCACGATCTGTGCGCTGGCACCGTTTAGAATGCTAAGTGCGGTCAGCCACTGAGGGCTCCCTGTGACAGTGTTAGGCAGCGGGTGGGACCTGTGTTGTGATGAAAGTATCTGCGATAGCGCTAGCGCTATCGAGAAACGAACTAATTCGTTGGTGTAGCTGGAAGGCAATATATTTTTTATATATACAGAGAGACTGTGTAGCCAGTACCCCTCCCCAAAAGTTTTATTTTATTTGGCGTGGAAATGTCCGGGAACTACAAGAAAATGTGCCTGGCGGACCTGCAAAATCTTTGCCAAGAGAGAGGCATTGATGTCGGCCGCAAGAAACAAGGGGACCTGGTAACGGAATTGTTTCAATGGGATACCCAGCAACTGCAGGAGCTGGATGTGTCTGCTGAGGTAGACGCTGACCCATCTGACTCAAGGCAAGGGGAACCAGAGACAGACTCCTGACCGTACAGAGGTTGTGCATCCTGAGGGCCCTGCATCAACAGTTATGCAGGAGAATGTCAGTGTGGACCCCAACCCCAAAGTTTCTGAAAATACTCGCCCGGAACTGGCCAGTACTGGACTGTCCGTTTGTACTGATCCGCTAATGCAGCAGGCATTACAAAAGCTGATGGACACTGACCTGGAAAAGTACATGCAGTACATGGAAGCACGAGAGGAACGGGAGCGCCAATCTGCAGAGGCACGGGAGAGACGACAGCATGAGCTCGACATGGCAAAGGTTCAACAGGCCAGCCGGAGTTCACCGCCCAGCCTCCCTGCTGAAGGAGCTGCACCACCCGTAAGTGCAAAATTTAAATTTGCTAATATTGAAAAAGACACAGACATTGACTTGTTTTTGCGGTCTTTTGAAAAAGCATGCCGTCAGTATCGTCTGTCCCAAGACCAGTGGGCCAGACATCTGACACCTTTGCTGCGCTACAAAGCGCTTGATGCCTTCGCAGAATTGCCTGCGGAGAAGGATAATGATTATGCTGCTATAAAAGACGCTATCATTACTAAGTACCAGCTGACGCCAGAAGCCTATCGGAAAAAGTTCAGGGCCTGGCAGAAAAAGCCTTCTGATTCGTACCGAGATGTGGCCAGCAGCTTGCTCACCACACTCCGCCAGTGGACACTAGGCCTCACCAAAGGGTCTTATGATGTCCTGGAGGACTTGATAGTCCTGGAACAATTTCTGAACATTTGCCCTGCTGATGTACGCCAGTTTGTGCTAGAACGCAGGCCGGCTTCAGCAACTGTCGCTGCAGACCTTGCTGAGACTTTTGCAACTACCCGGGTGGCTGATACCCGCAGAACTGTCCCATCCAGCTGGAGAGGAGGTCAGCCCAATACCTCGGCAGACCCTCCTGCCCCTGTGAGCCGTCCGCCACAGAGGCCACCCAGCGCAGCTGCTGCACCCAGGCCTGCCGCGCCTGGAGAGGTCACCTGTCACTACTGCCGCCAGCCCGGACACATGAAATTCGACTGTCCGGGGCGGAGACAGACACCACCAGCACCTGGATCATCTGCATCACCTGTACCTCACCCATAGCAGAGGCAACCCGCCAGCGAACCACAGCCTGGATCATCAGATTTTGTCCTGTTTGCACGCGGACAGGAAATCCGCGACCGAACCGACCAGCAGCAACTTGTTAGAGTGAACGGCAAAGTTGTCACCGGATTTCGAGACACCGGAGCTGACATCACGTTAGTTCACTCACACCTTGTGCCAAAGGAGAGCATCAGCTCCAGCCGATCCCTTGCCCTTACTGGAGTAGAGGGCACCCTTTTTCACATAGCCCACGCGACAGTGAAGCTTGATTGGGGATTAGGAATCCAAGAAAGGGTTGTTGGGGTTATGAAGGATCTCCCAGTCCCTGTGTTGCTGGGGACTGATTTGGGCAAGCTTGTGTCCTACTATGAACCTGCCACGACTGCCTTGTCGCTCACGGAAGGAGACGGACTCTCCACCCACCACCAGGTACTTTATACACTTGGGGGAGCACCAGGGGGAGGTGGGTTGAATGTGCCCAGTTCAAGGGTACCAGGTTCAATAGTGCCTGCTTCAAAGGCACCTGAGTTTGAGGTACAGACTGTCTGTTGTGATGATGCTGTAACTGTACCTGAGTTTCCTGTACAACCTGTCTGTAATGAAAAAATGTCTATACCTGTCAATGTCATTACTGCATGCAATGATGATTTGAGTAATGTCCGTCTGTGCCATTCTGACAGTGTACCTGTGCTAGCAATACCGCGCAGCTGCACTGCTCAGAACCCGAGCTCAGAACAGGTGGAGGGGGTTCCGGCCTCCTCCCCCTCCTCTGACCTCAGGGATGAGACCTTTCAGCCGCTGGCCTCATGTGACATGAGCCAGTTGGCTGAAACTGACAGCGCCGTATTCTCGGCCGCACTACAAAGTGACCCAAGCCTGGAGGTGCTCAGGCAGCGAGCCGCTGAGCCCCTCGCAGACGGGGCTGCTTTCAAGGTGTACTGGGAAGGTGGGAGACTGTACAGTGAGTCTGTGCAGCCCCCTACAGGTGGATCCCATGCGAATACCAAATGGCTTGTGGTCCCGAGTGCGTTCAGGGGACATGTGCTGAAATCTGCACATGGTAATCCTCTGACAGGGCACTCAGGTGTCCGCAAGACACTTGCCGGTATTCGGAAACAGTTTTATTGGCCCCGGATGAACAGGGATGTAGCAAACTACTGCCGAGCATGTGCCGTCTGTCAGGAGCTGGGAAGGTCCAGGGATTCCCGTGGGGTTCCCTTAGGTCCACAGCCACTTAGCAGGGGAACCCTGCGTGGGCTGGCTGTTGACCTAACCAACCCACTGCCCGTTGTCAGCAGTCCCGGCAGACACCACGTCCGACTGCAGTGGCGCAAACGCCCTGTCCAGAACGGTCCATGTCGGGTTAACCCTGAGGGTAGCGGACAGCGACCTGTCCAGGTGAACCGAGCCGCAGGCGCCAATGGGTTTCCCCACCGTCCCGGCAGCCGACACCAACACGCTGATGGGCTGTCCCGGTGTCAGGGGGAACTAGACCCAACAGCGCCAATGGCTGCTACGGAGGATGTCTTGGTGACAACCCCCTACACAGCATCAGAAAGGGGAGGTGTGACGGGCGAGCCGTCAGTGCGCAGAAAACGCAGCCGCAACCGACTTCCTGCCTCGGTTGTCGTTGCGCTGCCCCAATCAGAATCTCATGTCTGTGGACACCAGGCAGTCCAGCCTGGGGGGTCTCTGCTGTCTTCAGAGAAATAGTTAGCCTAGTTCTTTTCATGAAGCCTGTGCCCTGTGACTTGCTAATGAAGCCAGAGGGGTAACACTCAGATGTTAATTAACAAACCAGGAGTCTTTTCAGAGCCAAGGAAGCTAATCCCAGCAGGGGGCAGACTTAGCGGAACCATTCAGCCAGGATAGGGAAACATAGAGTTATGATCTTTATGCATGTTTTAGAAGTACCATACATCGGAGAAATGTGGAAGTTATATCATTCTGCTGGTCCGGATCTTGTGAGTGTTTTGATATTAAATTTGGGCCCCTAGCCTAACCAGAACGCTGGGAATTCCACCGTTTTTTAACCGGGCATGCAAACATGCCCAAGTTTGATATCATATTAATCGGTAGGTTCTGGGGATCGAGAATATGTAATTATTATCTGTGTGCCGGCCGCGCAGGTCTGCCTAGGGAACCTGTCAGGATTATGAGTTTGCTAAAGCCCCTGCCCAGATGTGATTACCATAGTCCGGCCTGGGGGGCCGACTCTGGAAGCCCGCCTCTGAGCTCAGCTCCATTAAAAGTGAATGAGCTGCCTGGGAAGAAATTCCTCCCTTTACCATCTTCAGGACACACGGCCACTATGAGGAACAAGTGGTGGCCATATTGCCAGAGCTAAAACAAAGGACATCCTCCATTTTGTTTGGATTCTAAATCTTGCTGAACTTTACTCTGCAACCAAGAACTCTAAGAACTTGAAACCGTTTTGCTTGAACTTGACGATTTTCCCACAAAAGGACATATTTCCACAAACCATAAGTATTTTTCTCCCTTCTTTTATTTTTCATACTGGCTATTACTGTCTTAATAATTGTGATTTTTAATAATTGTCTGTATATATTAATTATTTATATTGCGTGAATAAACGACTTTCTCCAAGTCATTCACTTCCCGCTACCCTGCTTATCAGCACACACAGAAATGATCCCGGGTCTCTGAAGATACGCTACTGTTTGTTTGTTGTTGGCTAGACAGAATATCGTGTGTTTAACCGTTTTATTCGCAGGATTAGTCAGTCAGTTAGTGGGCCCCACGGTCCCATAGTAACCGCGGTGGTGGCAGTTTACTCTGAACCAGTAGGTGACGTTGTAATTACCCGTGTCTCACAGGCTCCCTTCTGAGTTGTCTGCGGCTAATTCTTAACGGTTCCTGCGCATTGACTGCGACCAGAGTTCGCACGATCTGTGCGCTGGCACCGTTTAGAAGGCTAAGTGCGGTCAGCCACTGAGGGCTCCCTGTGACAGGGAGTTTCTAGCCTCTTCTGAGATGAGTATCACCATATGCCTAAAGACACAAAATTTATCCCTATTTCCTACCACATATATCCCCAGGTTACATTTATTCTCCTCCCCCCTCCCCCCCTCCGACAAGGCTGACATCACATCGCTCCACTATCTCCCTCCATATCTCATTACCCCCTAAGTACTGTATTATCCTCCCAATAGACCCTGCCGCGCACAGGGGGCGGGGCACACTCCCACTGTACCCCACCCCCTGCACACCACCCCCGAGCCCACCAGGCCGCAGCCTGCCTGCACCCAAGTGAGATCGGAATGCCGCATATAAACAGGCAGTTGGGGAAAAAACAAACATGCACATCATTATATATTTTAATTTTCATGCTTTCTCATCTTCTCTCTTTAAGCCTTAGATATCCTACGTGCTCTCCACCCTCTCCCCGCCAGTTCCGCTTTCCCCTGTGATGGATCGCGTCTTCTCTTATCTCCCTCGCCCCCCCCCCCCCCCGCCCCGAATCCGCGATGCACCACAAAGGGGGTATCTATATTATCCACATAATCAACAACGCTTAATTCATAACCTGGCTGCATTTTATAACATTATTTCCCTCATCATATCTGATGTCAGCCTATCATATCGTAATATAGCTTCTACCACATATACTCCCACCCATCCCCCTCCGCCCCCACACAGCAGAAAAAAAACACACACAAAAAAAAAAAAAGCACACCCCTCCTCCCTCACTTTCCTCTACAGCCATATATAACCAGTTCTTAACCCTTTCACTTCCTTCCCCCTACCATCCAGGGGGGCCTCATCCAAGTCCCAGAAGTCCACTATTGCAAAAAGTGACACAAAAAGCAAAAAAAGAAAAAACAGAAACAAGAAAAAACTCCCGATAGGGAGGGAAGTTTAGACAGGCAAAAACCAAAGCAGTCTCATTATGCTTCATTAATACTTGCGGTTTCGCCGCCCACCCTCGGCCAAGTCCAAGTCTGGATTCCAATCGGGGACCTTAATCGGTTCGATTCCCAGGAAGCGAAAAAAGTCAGGTAGATCAGACGGGAATCTTAGGGCAAAAGTCCGTTCATTCTTCCTGATAATCAAACTAAAGGGGAATCCCCATCTGTATGGCGTCCCCTCCGCCCTCATGGCTTGCAAGATCGGTCTTAAGGCCCTTCTCTGCTGTAGTGTGCTCATCGTCAGGTATAGTTGGATCTCGTTGTCTTCGTAATCAATCTTTTCCTGTCTTCTTGCCGCCTCCATTATAGCCTCTTTTTCTTGATAATGATGTATGCGGCATATTACATCTCTCGGTGGCTCTGATGATTTTGGCAGCTGTCTAAGCGCCCTGTGACACCTTTCCATCTTAATCGATTGGTCAGTCGATCTACCCAGAACCTTATTGAAAAGAGTTGTCACCGTCTGCATCAGGTCCTCTGCCTTCACTGCCTCTGACAGGCCCCGCACTCTTATATTATTGCGCCTGGCTCTGTTTTGAGTATCTTCTAGTTGATATCGTATTGCGTTGTTATAGGCCACCTGCTGTTCTTTAGCTATAGTCAGTTCCTGTACTTTTATCTGCATCCCGTTCATATCGGATTCCAGACGTCCAATCTTATCATTCGCCTCCTGCAGATTCACCCGGAGTGTTTCAATCTCTGCTTTAGTCGCCTGAAGTATTTTTTCCGTCTGGTCCGCCATATCTTGTTTAGTTGGGAGATTCTTTAAGTGCCTCCAGATCTCTTCCAGGCTCCCTTGCTTCTTTATGGAGGATGTATGCGGTGGCGTTGCAAGTACCGCTGGTTGCGCGTGTTTCTCCGCCATATCCCCGTTTGTAACATCCACTGGGGGTTTTATCAGCAGGTCTTTAACGGAGCGCTGTGGAGTCTTTTGTTTCTCCAATACACTGTCCTGTGTCGCCTTTCGCTTGCTACGGCCCGTCATCCCCCGTATTAGCAAAGGGTTAGAAATCTCCCTTCATTAGCGTGCATACTTTCATCGGACGAGACTCATGGACCGGGAGGGGCACCAAGACACGCCCCCTACGTCATCACGGCGCGCTTCACCCCTCTCGGACCAATGACCTCCTTTTCTTGTCACTAATACAGCTTTCTTTTGGTGCTATTTGATTGCTGCTGCGAGTTTTAGTTTTTATTATATTCATCAAAAAAAACATGAATTTTGTCAAAAAAAATTACTTTTTTAACTTTCTGTGCTGACATTTTTCAAATAAAGTAAAATTTTCTATACATTTGAGCGCAAAAGTTATTCTGCTACATGTCTTTGATTAAAAAAAACATTCAGTGTATATTTATTGGATTGGGTAAAAGTTATAGCGTTTACAAACTATGGTGCCAAAAGTGAATTTTCCCATTTTGAAGCATCTCTCACTTTTCTGACCACCTGTCATGTTTCATGAGGTGCTAAAATTCCAGGATAGTATAAATACCCCCAAATGACCCAATTTTGGAAAGAAGACATCCCACAGTATTCAGTGAGAGGCATGGTGAGTTCATAGAAGATTTTATTTTTTGTCACAAGTTAGCGGAAAATGACACTTTGTGACAAAAAAAAAAAAAAAGTTTCCATTTCTTCTAACTTGCGACAAAAAAAAAAAGGAAATCTGCCACGGACTCACTATGCTCCTCTCTGAATACCTTGAAGTATCTACTTTCCAAAATGGGGTCATTTGTGGGGTGTGTTCACTGTCCTGGCATTTTGGGGGGTGCCTAATTGTAAGCACCCCTGTAAAGCCTAAAGATGCTCATTGGACTTTGGGCCCCTTAGCGCAGTTAGGCTGCAAAAAAGTGCCACACATGTGGTATTGCCTACTCAGGAGAAGTAGTATAATATGTTTTGGGGTGTATTTTTACACATACCCATGCTGGGTGGGAGAAATATCTCCGTGAATGACAGTTTTTTGATTTTTTTTACACACAATTGTCTATTTACAGAGAGATTTCTCCCACTCAGCATGGGTATGTGTAAAAATACACCCCAAAACACATTATACTACTTCTCCTGAGCACGGCGATTCCACATGTGTGGCACTTTTTTGCACCCTAACTGCGCTAAGGGGCCCGAAGTCCAATGAGTACCTTTAGGATTTCACAGGTCATTTTGCGACATTTGGTTTTAAGACTACTCCTCACGGTTTAGGGCCCCTAAAATGCCAGGGCAGTATAGGAACCCCACAAATGACCCCATTTTAGAAAGAAGACACCCCAAGGTATTCCGTTAGGAGTATGGTGAGTTCATAGAAGATTTTTTTTTTGTCACAAGTTAGCGGAAATTGATTTTAATTGTTTTTTTTTTTTCACAAAGTGTCATTTTCCGCTAACTTGTGACAAAAAATAAAATCTTCTATGAACTCACCATACTCCTAACGGAATACCTTTGGCTGTCTTCTTTGTGGTTCCTATACTGCCCTGGCATTTTAGGGGCCCTAAGCCGTGAGGAGTAGTCTTGAAACCAAATGTCGCAAAATGACCTGTGAAATCCTAAAGGTACTCATTGGACTTTGGGCCCCTTAGCGCACTTAGGGTGCAAAAAAGTGCCACACATGTGGTACCGCCGTACTCAGAAGTAGTATAATGTGTTTTTTGGTGTATTTTTACACATACCCATGCTGGGTGGGAGAAATATCTCTGTAAATGACAATTTTTTGATTTTTTTTACACACAATTGTCTATTTACAGAGAGATTTCTCCCACCCAGCATGGGTATGTATAAAAATACATCCCAAAACACATTATACTACTTCTTCTGAGTACGGAGATACCACATGTGTGACACTTTTTTGCAACCTGGGTGCGCTAAGGGGCCTAATGTCCTATTCACAGGTCATTTTGAGGCATTTGGATTCTAGACTACTGCTCACGGTTTAGGGCCCCTAAAATGCCAGGGCAGTATAGGAACCCCACAAGTGACGCCATTTTAGAAAGAAGACACCCCAAGGTATTCTGTTAGGAGTATGGTGAGTTCATAGAAGATTTTTTTTTGTCACAAGTTAGCGGAAAATGACACTTTGTGAAAATAAAAACAATACAAATCAATTTCCGCTAACTTGTAACAAAAAATAAAATCTTCTATAAACTCACCATACACCTAACAGAATACCTTGGGGTGTCTTCTTTATAAAATGGGGTCACTTGTGGGGTTCCTATACTGCCCTGGCATTTTAGGGGCCCTAAACTGTGAGGAGTAGTCTTGAACCCAAATGTCTCAAAATGACCTGTGAAATCCTAAAGGTACTCATTGGACTTTGGGCCATTTAGCACAGTTAGGCTGCAAAAAAGTGTCACACATGTGGTATCACCGTACTCATGAGAAGTAGTATAATGTGTTTTGTGGTGTATTTTTACATATAACCATGCTGGGTGGGAGAAATATCTCTGTAAATGACACATTTTTGATTTTTTTTTACACACAATTGTCCATTTACAGAGAGATTTCTCCCACCCAGCATGGGTATGTGTAAAAATACACCACAAAAAACATTATACTACTTCTCCTGAGTACGGCGATACCACATGTGTGACACTTTTTTGCAGCCTAGGTGCACTAAGGTGCCCAACGTCCTATTCACAGGTCATTTTGAGGCATTTGTTTTCTAGACTACTCCTCATGGTTTAGGGCCCCTAAAATGCCAGGGCAGTATAGGAACCCCACAAGTGACCCCATTTTAGAAAGAAGAAACCCCAAGGTATTCCGTTAGGTGTATGGTGAGCTCATAGAAGATTTTATTTTTTGTCACAAGTTAGTGAAAAATGACACTTTGTGAAAAAAACAATAAAAATCAATTTCCGCTAACTTTTGACAAAAAATAAAATCTTCTATGAACTCGTCATGCACCTAACAGAATACCTTGGGGTGTCTTTTTTCTAAAATGGGGTCACTTGTGGGGTTCCTATACTGCCCTGGCATTTTACGAGCCCAAAACCGTGAGTAGTCTGGAAACCAAATTTCTCAAAATGACTGTTCAGGGGTATAAGCATCTGCAAATTTTGATGACAGGTGGTCTATGAGGGGGCAAATTTTGTGGAACCGGTCATAAGCAGGGTGGCCTCTTAGATAACAGGTTGTATTGGGCCTGATCTGATGGATAGGAGTGCTAGGGGGGTGACAGTAGGTGATTGATGGGTGTCTCAGGGGGCGGTTAGAGGGGAAAATAGATGCAATCAATGCACTGGGGAGCTGATCAGAAGGGGGTCTGAGGGGGATCTGAGGGTTTGGCTGAGTGATCAGGAGCCCACACGGGGCAAATTAGGGCCTGATGTGATGGGTAGGTGTGCTAGGGGGTGACAGGTGGTGACAGGAGGTGATTGATGGGTGTCTCAAGGTGTGATTAGAGGGGGGAATAGATGCAAGCAATGCACTGGCGAGGTGATCAGGGCTGGGGTCTGAGGGCATTCTGAGGGTGTGGGCGGGTGATTGGGTGCCCTAGGGGCAGATAGGGGTCTAATCTGATGGGTATCAGTGACAGGGGCTGATTGATGGGTGATCAGTGGTTGATTAGATGGCAGAACAGATGTAAACAATGCACTTTAGGGGTGATCTGAAGGTAGGTCTGGGGCAATCTGATGGTGTGGGTGGGTGATCAGATTGCCCGCAAGGGGCAGGTTAGAAGCTGATTGATGGGTGGCAGTGACAGGGGGTGATTGATGGTTGGCAGTGACAGGGGGTGATTGATGGGTGATTGACAGGTGATTGATAGGTGATCGTTGTTACAGGGAAGAACAAATGTAAATAATGCACTGGCGAATTGATAAGGGGGGTCTGAGGGCAATCTGAGCGTGTGGGTGGGTGATTGGGTGCCCGCAAGGGGCAGATTAGGGTCTAATCTGATGGGTAACAGTGACAGGTGGTGATAGAGGGTGATTGATGGGTGATTGACGGGTAATTAGTGGGTGTTTAGGGTAGAGAACAGATGTAAACACTGCACTTGGGAGGTGATCTGACGTCGGATCTGCGGGCGATCTATTAGTGTGGGATAGTGATCAAATTTCCCGCAAGGGGCAGGTTAGGGGCTGATTGATGGGTGGCAGTGACAGGGGGTGATTGATGGGTGATTGACAGGTGATGAGTGGGTTATTACAGGGAAGAACAGATGTAAATAATGCACTGGCGAATTGATAAGGGGGGGTCTGATGGCAATCTGAGCATGTGGGTGGGTGATTGGGTGCCCGCAAGGGGCAGATTAGGGTCTAATCTGATGGGTAACAGTGACAGGTGGTGATAGGGGGTGATTGATGGGTAATTAGTGGGTGTTTAGAGGAGAGAACAGATGTAAACACTGCACTTGATGATTGATGGGTGGCAGTGACAGGGGGTGATTGATGGGTCATTGACAGGTGATCAGTGGGTTATTACAGGGGGGATAGAGGCATACAGTACACGGGGGGGGGGGGGGTGGTCTGGGGAGAATCTGAGAGGTGGGGGGTGATCAGGAGGGAGCAGGGGGCGGTTTAGGGTTAAAAAAAAATAGCGTTGATAGATAGTGACAGGCAATGGTAGCGCACGCGGTAGTGAGTGGCAACCCCCCCCCCCCCCCGCTCCCATTGACTAATTTTCGCGGCCCTGGGACTACAAATGAAGTTTCCCAGGGCGTGATTATACTGCACCTGGTGCAGTAAGTAGTATGTAACCCAGGGCCGGAACTACCATAGGAAAAAATGGGCAATTGCCCCAGGGCCCCAGAGCCAGTAGGGGCCCCCAAGTTGTCCCTCCCCCATCTTAACTCTTGCTCCCTAGGGACTCTGCAGATTCTGTTAAGTTGGGAGGTGATTAGGGGAGGGTCAGTAGCCAGCTCAGGGGCCCAGGAGGGAAATATGGCTGCCACAAAGGGCCTCTAATGACACTTTTTGGTTCAGGGGGTGACTGTTGGGTGGCCCCCAGGCTAATTTTGCCCTAGGGCCCAATTGTTACTTGAACCGGCCCTGATGTAACCTGAGGTTAGAGGGATATGTAGGCTGATATAGTTATTTAATTTTAAATACTAGTTGCCTGTCAGTCGCTGGTCCTCTGTTTCTAATATTTTTAGCCAGTACCCAAAACAAGCATGCAGATCTGATGTTTCTGACAAAAATCTGACAAAATTTGCTGCATGCTTGTTTCAGGCATGTGATTCAGACACTGCTGATGCCAGAATGATCAGCAGGGCTTCCAGGCAACCGGTATTGTTTAAAGGGAAATAAGTATGGCAATCTCCATATCCCTCTTGCTTCAGGCTCCCTTTAAACTTCACCACAGCTGTGAGTTACCACCACATTTCCCTTCAGTGAGAAACTCTCCATATTAGCTGTGAGTTACCACCACATCCCCCTTCAGTGGGAAACTCTCCATATTAGCTGTGAGTTACCACCACATTACCCTTCAGTGAGAAACTCTCCATATTAGCTGTGAGTTACCACCACATCACCCTTCAGTGGGAAACTCTCCATATTAGCTGTGAGTTACCACCACATCACCCTTCAGTGGGAAACTCTCCATATTAGCTGTGAGTTACCACCACATCTCCCTTCAGTGAGAAACTCTCTATATTAGCTGTGAGTTACCACCACATCTCCATTTAGTGAGAAACTCTCCATAGTAGCTGTGAGATACCACCACATCTCCCTTCAGTGAGAAACTCTCCATATTAGCTGTGAGTTACCACCACATCTCCCTTCAGTGAGAAACTCTCCATATTAGCTGTGAGTTACCACCACATCACCCTACAGTGGGAAACTCTTCATATTAGCTGTGAGTTACCACCATATCTCCCTTCAGTGAGAAACTCTCCATATTAGAAGTGAGTTACCACCACATCTCCCTTCAGTGAGAAACTCTCCATATTAGCTGTGAGTTACCACCACATCTCCCTTCAGTGAGAAACTCTCCATATTAGCTGTGAGTTACCACCACATCTCCCTTCAATGAGAAACTCTCCATATTAGCTGTGAGTTACCACCACATCACCCTTCAGTGAGAAACTCTCCATATTAGCTGTGAGTTACCACCACATCACTCTTCAATGGGTAGCTCTACACAATTTATTGACTGAAGCTGGTTACTGGGTCATTCAAGGCTTTCCCCAGCTACCCAGGTTTGCTGAACTCCTTCTTGTTCCTTGAAATTCAGTAAACAGGTTGCAGTGTTTCCAGGCCAGGGTTCTTTTCAAAAAAATGCACCCAATCAGGGCAGATCATAGTCGTGGGAAACCTAAGCCTCTGGGCGCTGACACGTTAGGGCGCATTCCTCTCCCAACTCCCCTCACCTGCCACCGTCACTCTCACCTCCCCAGGTTACTGTGGGCATCTCCAAGCAGCTTCATCTTTTCAGCGTCACTTAGCTCCGTGGCTGCAGACGTCGTCTCTCATCTGTCAGTATGGATCACATGATGAAAGGTACAAGCTGCAGCCTTGGAGACCAGACACTAGTTGGTGCTGAAGAGAAGAAGCTGGAGGTGCCATTGGAATCTGGAAAGGTAAGAGTGACTCTGCTCCCCTGCAAGTGTTGGAGATATCGGATGACCTATACTAGGGAAGGGGGGGGGGGGGGGGAGGACATCCGGGACATACTTACACTGGGAAGGAACCTGAATACTTATACTGTAGGTAAATCTGGCTACTACCTATACGAAGGGGTGAATCTGGCTACCTACACTGTGAGGGCAACATAAGGCTACCTATACTGTGGGGGTATCTTGCTATCTATACTGTGGGGAGAGGGGGATCTGTCTGGCTACCTATACTGGTGGGGAATCTAGCTACCTAAACTTTGGGGGGCATCTGGCTATCTATACTGGGGGGTAATTCTGGCTACCTATACTAAGGCAAAATCTGGCTACCTAGACTGGGGATGAGTCAGGCTACCTAGACTGGGGAAGGGCTGGGGAAGGGGGAGGGGGGGTTAGGACTGGGTTCCTATACTGGGGACAACATGACATCAGGCTAACCACATTAGGAGGGAAGTCGGCTACCTATGCATGCATCTGGCTACCTGTACTAGTGGGATGTGAATGCGGTTGCTGGGGGGGGGGGGGGGGGGCACCTAAAGTTTTTACAGGAGTATTCAAAATTTAAATTGCAATATAAATAAGATAATGCGTTTTTAATCAGTTTTCCCTAACCAATATCAGTCCTAAAACCTCATTAAGGGGTAGATGTTGTTGTCCTTTAAACTGGGCATACATTTCACAGGTGTTTTTTTTTTTCAATAGATTAGACCTTAGATTCAATAAAAAAAATCCACCTTGATCAATGATGTCAATCAAACATTGATCAGGAAAAGTTGTTATTGAAGACATTGAGATCACTGCTAGTAATAAAAATTCTTAGTAGACTGAAAACTGAAGTGAGAAAAATATATTTTTACGTTATATGTCATGCTGTAAACTTTGATCCTTTACATAGTTACATGAAAGCTCATATTAACATGCACACCTATGCTGTACTGTGAGATGGTGTAACACGCTGCAGAGCACATCTTCATGTCCACAAAGGCTATGGCCTGCCCTAGGCCACCAGGAACCAAGGGGCAGGCTGCGGGCTGGCACAGCCATGCAGTCAGCAAAAGTGGGCAGCTTATTGTCTGTGACCTGAGCTGTCACTCATCCTCACCATCGGCTGTTCTTCGATTCCAACTCTGCTCTCCACTCACTTGTCTCGAACCTCCGATTTTAGGTTCACGAACCTCGAACGCGAACATGCGAAAAAAGTTTGCAAACCGGCGAACTTCGCGAACTGCCACAGACTTCAATGGGCAGGCAAACTTTCAAAACTACAAAAACTAATTGTGGCCACAAAAGTGATGGAAAAGATGTTTCAAGGGGTCTAACACCTGTAGGGTGGCATGGCGGAGTGGGATACACGCCAAAAGTCCCGGGGGAAAATCTGGATTTGACGCACAGCAGGGTTTAAGGGCAGAAATCACATTGCATTGCTAAATTGGAGGCCATCTTGCATGTGTATATGTCATGATCGCTGCTGCAGCAGGTATTGCTGGAAGTAGTAGTGCTGCAGCTCAGGCAGTTCTGATCTCTTTCCATGCAAGCTGCATAGCTTTGTCTGCCTTTCCCTGCTGTCAGCTTGTGACTGATTATCATTCACCTGTGTGGGAATCTGCATGTCTGCTCCCATTGGATGACCTCAGTATAAAGATCTGCTTCCTGCAGGACTCCTCGGGTTTTCATAGCTTCAGTTTAAGCCTGTCTTGCTGTCGCTTCAGCCCCCGATCGTGTTTCTTGTTCTAAAGATACTTTGCTGGTTTTGCATCATATATTGGTTCATTGCCCATATATATGCATACCAGCACGTTTATTATTTTCCTTGTATTCGTGTTACGTTGATACATCAGTGACGCTGATATATACGTACACGAACTGTTTTTATCCTGTGTTCAGCTAGTCAGTTCTAGCACGTTGATCACCCGTGCTGAGCTAGTTATCCTGTTCCTGGTCCTGTTTGTGGATTGCGTTCATCTCTGCGAGGAGATAACGAATCCTTCTGAATCCTGTCCTGTTACCGTTTGTGGATTGCGTTCATCTCTGCGAAGAGATAGCGAATCCTTCTGAGTCCTGTTCCCTGTATCGTTCCAGTCCTAAGTCAGTGTTCCTGCTTATGTCATATATCGGTTCATTGCCGA
Source organism: Hyperolius riggenbachi (assembly GCF_040937935.1). Classification (NCBI taxonomy): domain Eukaryota; kingdom Metazoa; phylum Chordata; class Amphibia; order Anura; family Hyperoliidae; genus Hyperolius; species Hyperolius riggenbachi. The sequence goes on along the minus strand of NC_090652.1, from coordinate 235,133,740 downwards.
TATATACATATGTTAGTCAGACGTTACAAATAGTTTCATTGATAGCTGTAATTGTAATACGCTAGGAAATCATACTATTTGTATATTTATCTGTGTTACGTTCATCTATCTTGATCCTGCTATTTCCTGACTATCCTGTCCTGTCTTTGTGAGGCACGCCATCGCCGCTACGCATTGGCTGCCTCATTCCAGTCTGTCTTGTTGTGGACGCTTGCTGTCACTAAATAGCGGCTAGCTAGCAAGCGTTCATTCTGTCTACCTGTCCTGATCTCCTCAGTTCTGGTTTATGCGCTCAGCGCTACTTTGCGCTGAGACGTTATAGCGAAAGCATTGTTTGTGGCTGTCGGATCTGCACCGGCTCTGTGCGCCACAATCTCCTTTTGGAGTCAGTCCTCCCTCCACTATACTAGGGATAGCCTGTTTCCTTGTGCTAGTGTGTGTACCTCCTCCACGTCAGCTCATGCGTTGCATGCTGACTGTGGAGAATACACCACCAAGCCTTACATTATGAAAACCCTATTACCAATCCCCATTGTGGGGGGGATTCCCAGAAAGTATGACACTGTTAATTATGGTTCCTGTTCCTTTAAGAAATTTGAAGAACTTAGCTCTGAAACAGAAAATAAGTTTTTCTCTGAATGTGCCAGGTTCGTGGCCAATCCTGATCTCCAAGCGACTCCTGTTTCAACCTGGGCACTCCAGCTAGTTTATATTTTGTTTAAAGGGCAATTGTTTCAGTGGGCATGTGATGTTCTCAATTATTCCGATTTGAATGAGAGACCGCTGGAATTTCTAGCGTTTGTGATCCATAACTGGTTGCGCCATTGCCTTTTCCTCTAAATGAACTCCTGGCAGCAGGCCAATCAGCTGCTCCTTCAATTGTTTGCAAAAATGATCAGCAAGCAGAGAGTGTTCCTGATAATTTTCCTGCAGCCTTGAATAAATCACCAAAAACAGCAGGGTCTAAGGCAAAACGCAAACGTTCTAAGAAACGTGTCCGATCTGCAGAGTCGTTATCCTTAGCGACTGAGACCTATAATGAGATTCTGCCATTAACAGATAATGAAATGCAATTGTCTTTCAGGGGAGTTAAAGAGAACCCGAGGTGGGTTTGAAGAATGTTATCTGCATACAGAGGCTGAATCTGCCTATACAGCCCAGCCTCTGTTGCTATCCCAAACCCCCCTAAGGTCCCCCTGCACTCTGCAATCCCTCATAAATCACAGCCACCCTGCTGACAAACAGCTTGTCAGAGCTGGCTTTGTTTATCTCTATAGTGTCAGTCTGCTGCTCTTCCCGCCTCCTGCAGAACTCCAGTCCCCGCCTGCATCCCTTCCCTCCCTGCTGATTGGAGGGAAGGGACGGGGGCAGGGACTGGAGCTATGCAGGAGGCGGGGGAGCAGCTGAGACTGACACTACAGATGTAAACACAGCCTCACAGCACGGCTGTGATTTATGAGGGATTGCAGAGTGCAGGGGGACCTTAGTGGGGTTTGGGATAGCAACAGAGGCTGGGCTGTATAGGCAGATCCAGCCTCTGTATGCAGATAACATTCTTTAAACACACCTCGGGTTCTCTTTAAATGGACTTATGAAACTACTAATGAACTTTCATCACTGGCTAGGGAAAATACAGATTTTTGTTTAAAAGAATTATCTGAGTATGATTATGAGGAGATATTACAGAGTATTGAACAAATCAACTTAATTGTGAAGCAAGGAAAGTTTGCATACACTACAGTTCAACACTTGCTACAGGTATTGGAGATTCTTAAGAATAAGGAATCTGCCAATCACCTGCTAATTAACCCAATATATGTCCCTGCCACAATAATATCTGCAAACTATGATCTGCCTGTTAAGTATGCTTGGAATCCTCCATTTGAGAAAGGAGAGGTGGAAGCTCTGGTCAATGAATGGAAGAATGATTCAAGTTCATTTTGTCAATTTTACAGTGCAAAAAGTGAATTAGTATTGAATGCATGCATTAAGTCTGCCTATAACCTAATAAAAACTGGTGTGTGTGGGTATGACTTTGTGGCTCCATTGATCGATGTGTGGAAAATGATTTTGGACGATTTTTATGCGATTCAAGCAGTTGATACCAGGGAAGACACACTGTCAATTGGAGACTGTCCCACTTCTCCAGTTACTGAGTCCCTGCCATGTCTTGTGAATGTTCCTGTAACTCCACCCTGTATCATGGATAACTCAGTGTTACTTCCCAGTAAAACAGAAGCCACTGATACTTTCTTAACTTTGCCCTGCACAAATTTCTCAGCAGAGAATCCAGAGGTCCTGCTGACTTCTGAGTCCAGCCTAGCCAGTACTCATGAGTCTTTGTTCAGTGAAACAGACACCAGAAAAATCTTGCCTGCCTCTGCAAATACTTCTGCAGAAATTACCTGTGTTAATAAAGTTCAACTCCTGTCTGATCCAGCAGATGCCAATAGATGCACTACATCAGTTTCCGAGTCCCAGCAATCCTGTCTAGAAACCTCAGAACCCCAGCATCTGAATTTTCCAATTTTACAAATGAATGGTGATTCAGATGCGCAAACATTGTGTCTTGATCTTCCTGTTTCTACACCTCGCTCTAGTTTCGTGAATAGCTCAGAGCATCTGCTATGTGAACCTGAAATCGCAGAATTATTACCTTGTTCAGAAAATGTTCCAGTAAATTTGCCCTGTACCATGAATTGTGCAGTAGATCTCTCCAATGAAACTCAGGTCACAGAATCATTATGCTGTCCAGCAGGTGCTTCCATGGTTTTGCCCTGCAATATGGACTGTTCAGTGATCCTGTCCAGTGAAGCTGTGGTCGCAGAGTCTTATGCTTCACCCAGTACTTGGGATACTTCAAACCCTCTAGCAGAGGAGTCTGAGGCACTGCTTACCTCAGTTGGTGTTGCAGTAATATTCACTTGTCTAGCAGCTGTTTTGGAATTACAGTCTGCTCTAATAAAACTTGATGAATTTCTGCCCAGCAAAGCAGAAGCCATTGAAATATTGTCCTCATCAGCAAGTGTGTTAGATACCTTGCCCTGTACACAGTCTGATTTAACCAATGTTGTTGAGTCCCTCTCCAGTGTTGTAACAGCCGAGGAACTCCAGCCCTGTCCTCTGAATGTTTCAGAAGTCTTGCCCTGTAACATGGATAATTCTGATTCTCTGGTCAAAATAATAGAAATCTCAGAATTTCAGTCCGGTCCGATGAGTGTTCCTGAAACCCAGCCCTGTATCCTGAAAGATTCTGGTTCTCTGGCCATTGTGGCAGAGGTTCCAGAGTCCCCTTCCTGTCCAGGGAATTCCTCAGTTTTGCCTAGTCCAGTGGGGGCTGCTGCAATACTGACTTGTTCTGCAGCGCCTCATGAGCTCCAATCCAGTGTATTAGATGAGTCTCTGTCCAGTCCAGAGGTAGTTGTGGAGTCCCTATCTGGTTCAGTGCATACATCAGAAGATTTGTCCTGTCTTGTTAGTGCCCCTGAATCTGATTTGTTACTGACTTTGCTGGAATCAGCGACATCTAAGTCTGATCCTGCATTCTCGTGTAAAAGTCCAGTAGTTGCGAAGTCTAGTCATGATGATTTTTTTTTGTCCAGTCCTGGTTTTGGTCCTGTCTTGGCTGACCCTGAGGCTCACAGTTCCTTGACATGCCCAGAGGTTTCTCTTGTGCCGGTGTGCCCAGATGTTCTTTGTGTGCCAGAATGCCCAAGTGTGTCTAAGGTGTTAGCGTGCTCTGATGCTTCCTTAGTGGGAACATGTTCTGATGTTGCCAGTCTGCCTGCATGCCCAGAGATGGTTCTGGTCCCTGAAAGCCCTGATCTTGATGTTTGTCCTTGTGGCCCTGACTCGGGAATTGCCCTAGGTTCCATAGGGGTTCTTGATAGTTCTCCATGTGAGCCTAAGGGGCGTTCTGACCTATGGGGATCTCTTTGGAGCTTCAAGGTGTTCTGGGAGGTCTCTGAGAAAACTTGTCCTGGTGCCTTGGACTGGTTCAACAGTGGGTTTTGTGTTGGTAAAGACAGTCCCGGTGGGCATTGCAAAGGCTTTGGCGTTTTTGAACGGTTCCTGGAAGGCGGTGGGTATCGCTCAGGGAGTTTCGGAGGGCTTTCTTCTGGAAATCATGGTTCTGATGGGTGTCACACTGGGGCTTGTAGTACTGATGGGCATGGTTCTGTAGGTTCTGGTTCTGATGGGTCCAGTCTTGTGGGGACTGATTCTGGAATTTGGTCTTGCCGGGCTGTCCCGGTCATCATGAATTATCAGTCAGACTGTTTTGTTGGGAATTTCAGTTTTGAAAAGCGTCTGGAATCCGCTTTTAAGGGCGGGGGTACTGTCATGATCGCTGCTGCAGCAGGTATTGCTGGAAGTAGTAGTGCTGCAGCTCAGGCAGTTCTGATCTCTTTCCATGCAAGCTGCATAGCTTTGTCTGCCTTTCCCTGCTGTCAGCTTGTGACTGATTATCATTCACCTGTGTGGGAATCTGCATGTTTGCTCCCATTGGATGACCTCAGTATAAAGATCTGCTTCCTGCAGGACTCCTCGGGTTTTCATAGCTTCAGTTTAAGCCTGTCTTGCTGTCGCTTCAGCCCCCGATCGTGTTTCTTGTTCTAAAGATACTTTGCTGGTTTTGCATCATATATTGGTTCATTGCCCATATATATGCATACCAGCACGTTTATTATTTTCCTTGTATTCGTGTTACGTTGATACATCAGTGACGCTGATATATACGTACACGAACTGTTTTTATCCTGTGTTCAGCTAGTCAGTTCTAGCACGTTGATCACCCGTGCTGAGCTAGTTATCCTGTTCCTGGTCCTGTTTGTGGATTGCGTTCATCTCTGCGAGGAGATAACGAATCCTTCTGAATCCTGTCCTGTTACCGTTTGTGGATTGCGTTCATCTCTGCGAAGAGATAGCGAATCCTTCTGAGTCCTGTTCCCTGTATCGTTCCAGTCCTAAGTCAGTGTTCCTGCTTATGTCATATATCGGTTCATTGCCGATATATACATATGTTAGTCAGACGTTACAAATAGTTTCATTGATAGCTGTAATTGTAATACGCTAGGAAATCATACTATTTGTATATTTATCTGTGTTATGTTCATCTATCTTGATCCTGCTATTTCCTGACTATCCTGTCCTGTCTTTGTGAGGCACGCCATCGCCGCTACGCATTGGCTGCCTCATTCCAGTCTGTCTTGTTGTGGACGCTTGCTGTCACTAAATAGCGGCTAGCTAGCAAGCGTTCATTCTGTCTACCTGTCCTGATCTCCTCAGTTCTGGTTTATGCGCTCAGCGCTACTTTGCGCTGAGACGTTATAGCGAAAGCATTGTTTGTGGCTGTCGGATCTGCACCGGCTCTGTGCGCCACAATCTCCTTTTGGAGTCAGTCCTCCCTCCACTATACTAGGGATAGCCTGTTTCCTTGTGCTAGTGTGTGTACCTCCTCCACGTCAGCTCATGCGTTGCATGCTGACTGTGGAGAATACACCACCAAGCCTTACATTATGAAAACCCTATTACCAATCCCCATTGTGGGGGGGATTCCCAGAAAGTATGACACTGTTAATTATGGTTCCTGTTCCTTTAAGAAATTTGAAGAACTTAGCTCTGAAACAGAAAATGAGTTTTTCTCTGAATGTGCCAGGTTCCTGGCCAATCCTGATCTCCAAGCGACTCCTGTTTCAACCTGGGCACTCCAGCTAGTTTATATTTTGTTTAAAGGGCAATTGTTTCAGTGGGCATGTGATGTTCTCAATTATTCCGATTTGAATGAGAGACCGCTGGAATTTCTAGCGTTTGTGATCCATAACTGGTTGCGCCATTGCCTTTTCCTCTAAATGAACTCCTGGCAGCAGGCCAATCAGCTGCTCCTTCAATTGTTTGCAAAAATGATCAGCAATCAGAGAGTGTTCCTGATAATTTTCCTGCAGCCTTGAATAAATCACCAAAAACAGCAGGGTCTAAGGCAAAACGCAAACGTTCTAAGAAACGTGTCCGATCTGCAGAGTCGTTATCCTTAGCGACTGAGACCTATAATGAGATTCTGCCATTAACAGATAATGAAATGCAATTGTCTTTCAGGGGAGTTAAAGAGAACCCGAGGTGGGTTTGAAGAATGTTATCTGCATACAGAGGCTGAATCTGCCTATACAGCCCAGCCTCTGTTGCTATCCCAAACCCCCCTAAGGTCCCCCTGCACTCTGCAATCCCTCATAAATCACAGCCACCCTGCTGACAAACAGCTTGTCAGAGCTGGCTTTGTTTATCTCTATAGTGTCAGTCTGCTGCTCTCCCCGCCTCCTGCAGAACTCCAGTCCCCGCCTGCATCCCTTCCCTCCCTGCTGATTGGAGGGAAGGGACGGGGGCAGGGACTGGAGCTATGCAGGAGGCGGGGGAGCAGCTGAGACTGACACTACAGATGTAAACACAGCCTCACAGCACGGCTGTGATTTATGAGGGATTGCAGAGTGCAGGGGGACCTTAGTGGGGTTTGGGATAGCAACAGAGGCTGGGCTGTATAAGCAGATTCAGCCTCTGTATGCAGATAACATTCTTTAAACACACCTCGGGTTCTCTTTAAATGGACTTATGAAACTACTAATGAACTTTCATCACTGGCTAGGGAAAATACAGATTTTTGTTTAAAAGAATTATCTGAGTATGATTATGAGGAGATATTACAGAGTATTGAACAAATCAACTTAATTGTGAAGCAAGGAAAGTTTGCATACACTACAGTTCAACACTTGCTACAGGTATTGGAGATTCTTAAGAATAAGGAATCTGCCAATCACCTGCTAATTAACCCAATATATGTCCCTGCCACAATAATATCTGCAAACTATGATCTGCCTGTTAAGTATGCTTGGAATCCTCCATTTGAGAAAGGAGAGATGGAAGCTCTGGTCAATGAATGGAAGAATGATTCAAGTTCATTTTGTCAATTTTACAGTGCAAAAAGTGAATTAGTATTGAATGCATGCATTAAGTCTGCCTATAACCTAATAAAAACTGGTGTGTGTGGGTATGACTTTGTGGCTCCATTGATCGATGTGTGGAAAATGATTTTGGACGATTTTTATGCGATTCAAGCAGTTGATACCAGGGAAGACACACTGTCAATTGGAGACTGTCCCACTTCTCCAGTTACTGAGTCCCTGCCATGTCTTGTGAATGTTCCTGTAACTCCACCCTGTATCATGGATAACTCAGTGTTACTTCCCAGTAAAACAGAAGCCACTGATACTTTCTTAACTTTGCCCTGCACAAATTTCTCAGCAGAGAATCCAGAGGTCCTGCTGACTTCTGAGTCCAGCCTAGCCAGTACTCATGAGTCTTTGTTCAGTGAAACAGACACCAGAAAAATCTTGCCTGCCTCTGCAAATACTTCTGCAGAAATTACCTGTGTTAATAAAGTTCAACTCCTGTCTGATCCAGCAGATGCCAATAGATGCACTACATCAGTTTCCGAGTCCCAGCAATCCTGTCTAGAAACCTCAGAACCCCAGCATCTGAATTTTCCAATTTTACAAATGAATGGTGATTCAGATGTGCAAACATTGTGTCTTGATCTTCCTGTTTCTACACCTCGCTCTAGTTTCGTGAATAGCTCAGAGCATCTGCTATGTGAACCTGAAATCGCAGAATTATTACCTTGTTCAGAAAATGTTCCAGTAAATTTGCCCTGTACCATGAATTGTGCAGTAGATCTCTCCAATGAAACTCAGGTCACAGAATCATTATGCTGTCCAGCAGGTGCTTCCATGGTTTTGCCCTGCAATATGGACTGTTCAGTGATCCTGTCCAGTGAAGCTGTGGTCGCAGAGTCTTATGCTTCACCCAGTACTTGGGATACTTCAAACCCTCTAGCAGAGGAGTCTGAGGCACTGCTTACCTCAGTTGGTGTTGCAGTAATATTCACTTGTCTAGCAGCTGTTTTGGAATTACAGTCTGCTCTAATAAAACTTGATGAATTTCTGCCCAGCAAAGCAGAAGCCATTGAAATATTGTCCTCATCAGCAAGTGTGTTAGATACCTTGCCCTGTACACAGTCTGATTTAACCAATGTTGTTGAGTCCCTCTCCAGTGTTGTAACAGCCGAGGAACTCCAGCCCTGTCCTCTGAATGTTTCAGAAGTCTTGCCCTGTAACATGGATAATTCTGATTCTCTGGTCAAAATAATAGAAATCTCAGAATTTCAGTCCGGTCCGATGAGTGTTCCTGAAACCCAGCCCTGTATCCTGAAAGATTCTGGTTCTCTGGCCGTTGTGGCAGAGGTTCCAGAGTCCCCTTCCTGTCCAGGGAATTCCTCAGTTTTGCCTAGTCCAGTGGGGGCTGCTGCAATACTGACTTGTTCTGCAGCGCCTCATGAGCTCCAATCCAGTGTATTAGATGAGTCTCTGTCCAGTCCAGAGGTAGTTGTGGAGTCCCTATCTGGTTCAGTGCATACATCAGAAGATTTGTCCTGTCTTGTTAGTGCCCCTGAATCTGATTTGTTACTGACTTTGCTGGAATCAGCGACATCTAAGTCTGATCCTGCATTCTCGTGTAAAAGTCCAGTAGTTGCAAAGTCTAGTCATGATGATTTTTTTTTGTCCAGTCCTGGTTTTGGTCCTGTCTTGGCTGACCCTGAGGCTCACAGTTCCTTGACATGCCCAGAGGTTTCTCTTGTGCCGGTGTGCCCAGATGTTCTTTGTGTGCCAGAATGCCCAAGTGTGTCTAAGGTGTTAGCGTGCTCTGATGCTTCCTTAGTGGGAACATGTTCTGATGTTGCCAGTCTGCCTGCATGCCCAGAGATGGTTCTGGTCCCTGAAAGCCCTGATCTTGATGTTTGTCCTTGTGGCCCTGACTCGGGAATTGCCCTAGGTTCCATAGGGGTTCTTGATAGTTCTCCATGTGAGCCTAAGGGGCGTTCTGACCTATGGGGATCTCTTTGGAGCTTCAAGGTGTTCTGGGAGGTCTCTGAGAAAACTTGTCCTGGTGCCTTGGACTGGTTCAACAGTGGGTTTTGTGTTGGTAAAGACAGTCCCGGTGGGCATTGCAAAGGCTTTGGCGTTTTTGAACGGTTCCTGGAAGGCGGTGGGTATCGCTCAGGGAGTTTCGGAGGGCTTTCTTCTGGAAATCATGGTTCTGATGGGTGTCACACTGGGGCTTGTAGTACTGATGGGCATGGTTCTGTAGGTTCTGGTTCTGATGGGTCCAGTCTTGTGGGGACTGATTCTGGAATTTGGTCTTGCCGGGCTGTCCCGGTCATCATGAATTATCAGTCAGACTGTTTTGTTGGGAATTTCAGTTTTGAAAAGCGTCTGGAATCCGCTTTTAAGGGCGGGGGTACTGTCATGATCGCTGCTGCAGCAGGTATTGCTGGAAGTAGTAGTGCTGCAGCTCAGGCAGTTCTGATCTCTTTCCATGCAAGCTGCATAGCTTTGTCTGCCTTTCCCTGCTGTCAGCTTGTGACTGATTATCATTCACCTGTGTGGGAATCTGCATGTCTGCTCCCATTGGATGACCTCAGTATAAAGATCTGCTTCCTGCAGGACTCCTCGGGTTTTCATAGCTTCAGTTTAAGCCTGTCTTGCTGTCGCTTCAGCCCCCGATCGTGTTTCTTGTTCTAAAGATACTTTGCTGGTTTTGCATCATATATTGGTTCATTGCCCATATATATGCATACCAGCACGTTTATTATTTTCCTTGTATTCGTGTTACGTTGATACATCAGTGACGCTGATATATACGTACACGAACTGTTTTTATCCTGTGTTCAGCTAGTCAGTTCTAGCACGGTGATCACCCGTGCTGAGCTAGTTATCCTGTTCCTGGTCCTGTTTGTGGATTGCGTTCATCTCTGCGAGGAGATAACGAATCCTTCTGAATCCTGTCCTGTTACCGTTTGTGGATTGCGTTCATCTCTGCGAAGAGATAGCGAATCCTTCTGAGTCCTGTTCCCTGTATCGTTCCAGTCCTAAGTCAGTGTTCCTGCTTATGTCATATATCGGTTCATTGCCGATATATACATATGTTAGTCAGACGTTACAAATAGTTTCATTGATAGCTGTAATTGTAATACGCTAGGAAATCATACTATTTGTATATTTATCTGTGTTACGTTCATCTATCTTGATCCTGCTATTTCCTGACTATCCTGTCCTGTCTTTGTGAGGCACGCCATCGCCGCTACACATTGGCTGCCTCATTCCAGTCTGTCTTGTTGTGGACGCTTGCTGTCACTAAATAGCGGCTAGCTAGCAAGCGTTCATTCTGTCTACCTGTCCTGATCTCCTCAGTTCTGGTTTATGCGCTCAGCGCTACTTTGCGCTGAGACGTTATAGCGAAAGCATTGTTTGTGGCTGTCGGATCTGCACCGGCTCTGTGCGCCACAATCTCCTTTTGGAGTCAGTCCTCCCTCCACTATACTAGGGATAGCCTGTTTCCTTGTGCTAGTGTGTGTACCTCCTCCACGTCAGCTCATGCGTTGCATGCTGACTGTGGAGAATACACCACCAAGCCTTACAGTATACATCAATCAGGTAGTGTAATTAGTGTACTGCTTCACACTGACAGAATAAACTCACTGTGTAAACAGCTGTTTGTGTAGTGACGGCCATGCTGGACTGGTGCGCACCATGGCGAGAGTGCAGGCGATGGCGGATTTCAAGCCCATATGGTCGGACTGAGGTAGCTGAATGACAGAACAACAGTGACTGAGTGTCCAGCTGATCGAATTTGGTCTGTCCACAACGAAGCAATGACCTTATTATCTTCTTGGGTCCGATGTGCCCCCCAACCCCAACACACTCATTTAGCCGGTCATTGCTTCCTTGTGATACGCAAGCCCCTTCACCGCAGCAAGGTAACGATCACGAAGGGGAATTGACACGTACATGCCTTTTGTTTTGTTGTTGCAGCCGCAGTGCAGCCAGAAAAATTAGACAGGCATGTACACGCACCAGAACAATTATTATAGCGGCCTCTGCTAGCAGCAGCCTTAAAAATTCAGGAATCCACCTGGAGTCCTGAACCCTTTTGGTGGTGACGGAGAAGGCAGTCAAGCGGCCTGCAGGCAGAGATGCAGTGTGGGGGCCACCTTAGTATTGGGGCAGGTAGTCACACGGTGTGCAGGCAGAGATGCTGTGTGTGGGGACTGTCTTCGGGCAGGCCTGACAGTGCTTTGCAGACCAGGCATCCGTGGTCAGATGGACCCTTGACTTAAACTCTGTGTGCCATAGATGACACCACTTGCCTTTCAACATCACGGTACAGTTTGGGTAACGCCTTTTTTGAGAAATAATTGCGTGATGGTATCTTACACAGCGGTGTGTGGCTTTGCTTTTGTGTGCTTCTTTTCCTCAGGTGGTTATCCCATTGCAGTTTGTGCTTTGTAATCATGTGCCTTCGTAAGGTAGTTGTCCCTACGCGGGTCTTGGTGGCAGAGAGTACAGATGGCATTGCTCTCATCTGAGGCAGACACACAAAACTATTTCCACACCGCTGAGCCCTTTGGTGATGCCTGCCGACAGAGTGTTAAGTGGAGTGCCAGAATCAGAGCAGGAGGAGGAAGAAATGTCACGCTTCTGTGCGGAAGCTGAGGAAGATGAGGTGTTCTTTGTTAAATAGTCAACTACGTTCTCACAATATTGAGGGTTGATGGCACATTCCTTCTTCTGAACACTGTACTGTAGTCGAGGGCCGCACAAAATCACGACAGCATGACCTCGAACAGACCTGCCGGGTGGCCTGCCTCTGGCTCTGCCTTTTGTTTTGTCTATATTGGGGGGATGAAGTGAAAGGTATGCACTCACTTGACTAATATGATGTGCGGTTACATAGGTGCAGTGAAAAGGTTGCAGTGACTGCTGGTACAACAGCGTGCGGTCACACAGATGCGGTGAAAGCTATAAAGTGATGCTATATAAAACAGCATGCGGTCACACAGATGCGGTGAAAGCTATAAAGTGATGCTATATAAAACAGCATGCGGTCACACAGGTGCAGTGAAAGGTATGCAGTGACTGGTATTACAAATGTGCAGCTGTCACACACACAGGTACAGTAAACAGGTATGCAGTGACTGGTATATATAACTGCATGCTGTTACACAGGTGCAGTGAAAGGTATGCACGGACTGGTATATAAAACAGCGTGCGGTCACACAGATGCGGTGAAAGCTATAAAGTGATGCTATATAAAACAGCGTGCGGTCACACAGGTGCAGTGAAAGGTATGCAGTGACTGATATTACAAATGTGCAGCTGTCACACACACAGGTACAGTGAACAGGTATGCAGTGACTGGTATATATACCTGCGTGCTGTTACACAGGTGCAGTGAAAGGTATGCACGGCACGGACTGGCATTACAATTGTGCAGCTGTCACACACACAGGTGCAGTGAAAAGGTAGGCACTGAAAGTGCTGGGCAGGGGCGTAACTAGAAATCACTGGGCCCCCCTGCGAATATTTGGATGGTGCCCCCCCCATAGGTGCCAAATAATCGTAATGGGGCAGTGTTTCACTGTAAATTAATTGTAAAGTGGGCAGCATTTTACCAGACAATCATAATGTGGGCCAGAAAATCGTAATGTGGGCAGAGTTCACCAGAAAATCGTAATTTGGGCATTTAGAAAATCATAATGTGGGCAGAGTTCACAAGAAAATCGTAATGTGGGCAGAGTTCACCAGAAAATCGTAATGTGGGCACCAGTCACCAGAATATCGTAACGTGAGCAGCAGTCACCAGAAAATTGTAACGTGGACAGCATTCACCAGACATTCGTAATGTGGGCAGCATTCACCAGAATATCGTAATGTGGGACAGAAAATCGTAATGTGGGCAGAGTTCACCAGAAAATCGTAATGTGGGCAGCGTTCACCAGAAAATTGTAACATGGACAGCATTCACCAGACAATCGTAACGTGGGCAGTGTTCACCAGAAAATCGTAACGTGGACAGCATTCACCAGACAATCGTAACGTGGGCAGTGTTCACAAGAAAATCGTAATGTGGGCAGCAGTCACCAGAAAATCGCCATGTGGGCAGCAGTCACCAGAAAATCGCAATGTGGGCAGCAGACACCTGAAAATCGCAATGTGGGCAGCAGACACCTGAAAATCGCAATGTGGGCAGCAGACACCTGAAAATCGTAATGTGGGCAGCAGACACCTGAAAATCGTAATGTGGGCAGCAGACACCTGAAAATCGTAATGTGGGCAGCAGACACCTGAAAATCGTAATGTGGGCAGCAGACACCTGAAAATCGCAATGTGGGTAGCAGTGACCAGAAAATCGCAATGTGGGCAGCAGTGACCAGAAAATCGTAATGTGGGCAGCAGACACCTGAAAATCGCAATGTGGGCAGCAGACACCAGAAAATTGTAATGTGGGCAGCAGACACCAGAAAATCGCAATGTGGGCAGCAGACACCAGAAAATCATAATATGGGCAGCAGACACCTGAAAATCGTAATGTGGGCAGCAGACACCAGAAGATCGCAATGTGGGCAGCAGTGACAAGAAAATCACAATGAGGGCAGCAGTGACCAGAAAATCGTAATGTGGGCAGCAGACACCTGAAAATCGCAATGTGGGCAGCAGACACCAGAAGATCGCAATGTGGGCAGCAGTGACAAGAAAATCACAATGAGGGCAGCAGTGACCTGAAAATCGCAATGTGGGCAGCAGACACCAGAAAATCGTAATGTGGGCAGCAGACACCAGAAAATCGCAATGTGGGCAGCAGACACCAGAAAATCATAATATGGGCAGCAGACACCAGAAAATCATAATGTGGGCAGCAGACACCAGAAAATCGTAATGTGGGCAGCAGACACCTGAAAATCGTAATGTGGGCAGCAGACACCTGAAAATCGTAATGTGGGCAGCAAACACCAGAAAATCGTAATGTGGGCAGCAGACACCTGAAAATCGTAATGTGGGCAGCAGACACCTGAAAATCGTAATGTGGGCAGCAGACACCTGAAAATCGCAATGTGGGCAGCAGACACCAGAAAATCGCAATGTGGGCAGCAGACACCTGAAAATCGTAATGTGGGCAGCAGTGACCAGAAAATCGTAATGTGTGCAGCAGACACCTGAAAATCACAATGTAGGCAGCAGACACTAGAAAAAAAAATGCACCTGTTAAAAAAAAAAACAATTCACTTACCTGACAGAAGTCTTCTCCTCTCCCGGCATCTGGCTCGCAGCTCCCCGAGTCCTCCTGCAGCACATCTCCCGCGCTGACAGGCAGAGTGCAGGGCTACGGCAAGATGGCTGCCGAAGCCCTGTACTAGAGACACAAAGTCTCCAGTGTAGGGCTTCTTCGGCGGCCATCTTGCCGTAGCCCTGCTCTGCCTGCCGGAGACTATGCAGGCTGCTGGAGCGGAGCGGGGCTGCGGGGAATGAACTGGCGCAGCGTCTATCAGACGCTGCGGCCAGTTGAGCACCTTGCTGGGGGGTCCAGAGCAGCGCTCCCCCCACGCACAGTGAGCGGGCCCCAGAGCAGCCCCGGGCCCCCCTGCGGCTGAGGGGGTCGCATCCCCGGTAGGTACGCCGGTGGTGCTGGGCATGGCACAGTATAGCAATTAGCAAGGGCCAGCTGCGACAGACAGGGCTGTATATGCAGTGTCAGTGGGCCACACAAAAAAAAAACACATCACAAGAACATTAGATCCCAAAAGAGCTGTTTTGGGATGCTTTTTAGCAATAAGTATCAGCAAGGAGCAAGCTAACAAACCTAACAAGAACCTAACTAAGCTTTCCCTATGTTTCTGCAGCAACCTCTCCCTTCTCTCACTACTACAGCAGCAGACAGAGTGAGATCATGGCCGACGCTGCTGCCTTATATAAGGGGGGTGGGGGGGGGGGCTCCAGGAGGGAGTGCAGCCTGATTGGCTGCCATCTGTCTGCTGACTGTGATGTAGAGGGTCAAAGTTGAGCTCAATGATGTAGTATAGGGGTGGGTCGAATTCACCATAAAGTTTGCGTTTTGACTCGAACGCGAGCTAGCGATGTTCGCACAAATATGTTCGTGGCCGAACCGTTCAGGACAACTATAAAGAGCTGAAAGCATCGATTGACCCATAAATGGAATAAAAATGATAACCATTCTGATCATTCCAGATGTAATCGATCCACAAAACAGATTGATAAAACCATTGACAAACTGGTCGTTTGTAGTCAATTGGAGCCATCAACACTGTCCAATCCAATCAATCGGATGCTCGTTCAGTAAAA
The DNA here is from genome assembly GCF_040937935.1 of Hyperolius riggenbachi. NCBI lineage: Eukaryota > Metazoa > Chordata > Amphibia > Anura > Hyperoliidae > Hyperolius > Hyperolius riggenbachi. The sequence goes on along the minus strand of NC_090652.1, from coordinate 235,118,498 downwards.
TTGCATTGTTAATAAGAATCTTTAAAGTAAACCAGGGACGTTAAACTCTAAAGATTTGATACTTACCCGAGGCAGGACCCGACTGTTACCAGGGCTAATCGCGGCTGAACGGCAGACTGGCAGGAGGACAGAGTGGGACTCAGTCGAGTTAATGGGGCTGGAGGAAGCCCCGGGTAATTATCACATTTTTAGAGTTTTACGTCTCTGGTACACTTTAAATACATTGATTACTGGAACCAATAAAAGTGTGTGTGTAGGGGGTTTGCTGTTTGTTAGGGGGTGACTGGTGGTATTGGCCTTGGGCCGTAAAAAGTACAAATGTGGCCCTGCTCATCTTTATGAAAGATGCACGCATTTTCTTATTGTATTTGTATTATATTACAGATGCAACAGCACACCTGTAAAACAAAGTGCATGGTTCATGTTGTAAAATGTGTTTGTGAAAACTCAATTCACTTTTTTTTAAACAAGTTTTATTGGGATTTTCAACAAAACAATATCTTCATTGGGAAAAGCCACATACAACAAGTGTACAGTTTCATATCACAATATAATAGTACAGACTAACCAGCAAGCTCATGGTGAACCAGAACTCATTGGAGTGTGTAAGGGGCTACAATGGTCCTAAAAGCCCCCTTACTAAAATGCTATGGAAAACAAAAGTTTGCTTTCTTAAAACAGAAAGTATTTGCGATACTTCAGGTTGGAGTGAGCTCCGAGATGTCTCCCAGTGCATCACTGCTGAATATATGCAAATTAACCATTGTTGCCCTTAGAAACTAAACACACCTCCAGATCCGCTGGAATGCAATGATGTGTCTGTATGCATGTTGGATGGTCCTCCAGCACCCAAAGCTGATACACCAATGTGCGGCCCTCCATCCCTCCCACCCCATTCAGCAGTCCCCAAGGGCGCCCAGCTGAGCTGCAGTGGTTTTTTTTTTGGGGGGGGGGGAGCCCAGAGTAGGTAGCCAGGTGTCCCCCTCCCCAGCAGGAGGGGAGCAGCGCAGAGAAGAGGGAGAGCTGTGAGCAGTGGTAGGGAAGGGGGCCATCTCCCCCCTTCCCTCACCTTAGGGGGCTCTCCCTCCCTCGCTGTCCCCTCCATTAATGTCCGGGTGTCTGGCGCAGCGGGCGGAACTCACCTCCGTCTTGCTCCAGCGCCGGAAGTTCGGGTGCTGCAGCCGCTGCTCTGGTCTAGACCAGACCAGAGTAGCGGCAAATCCATCCGGCGCTGCGACGAGACGGAGGTAAGTTCCGCCCGCTGTGCCAGACACCCGGACATTAATGGAGGGGACAGCGAGGGAGGGAGAGCCCCCTAAGGTGAGGGAAGGGGGGAGATGGCCCCCTTCCCTACCGCTGTTTACAGCTCTTCCTCTTCTCTGCGCTGCTTCCCTCCTGCTGGGGAGGGGGACACCTGGCTACATACTCTGGGCACAAATACCCCTGGCTACATATACTGGGCACATATACCCCTGGCTACATATACTGGGCACATATACACCTGCCTACATATACTGGGCACATATACACCTGCCTACATATACTGGGCACATATACCCCTGGCTACATATACTGGGACATATACCCCTGCCTACATATACTGGGCACATATACCCCTGGCTACATATACTGGGCACATATACCCCTGGCTACATATACTGGGTACATATATCCCTGACTATATATACTGGGCACATTTACCCCTGAATATATATACTGGGCACATATTATACTCCTGGCTATATATACTGGGCACATATACCCCTGGCTACATATACCCCTGGCTACATATACTGGGCACATATCACCCCTGACTACATATACTGGGGACATATACACCTGGCTACATATACTGGGCACATATACACCTAACTACATATACTGGGCACATATACCCCTGGCTACATATACTGGGCACATATACCCCTGGCTACATATACCCCTGGCTACATATACTGGGCACATATAACCCCCTGACTACATATACTGGGCACATATACACCTGGCTACATATACTGGGCACATATAGCACTGGATACATATACCCCTGGCTACATATACTGGGCACATATACCCCTGACTACATATACTGGGGACATATACCCCCCACTACATATACTGGGCACATATACACCTTGTTACATATACTGGGCACATATACCCATGGCTACATATACTGGGCACATATACCCCCGACTACATATACTGGGGACATATACCCCCCACTACATATACTGGGGACATATACCCCCACTACATATACTGGGCACATATACACCTGGCTACATATACTGGGCACATATACCCCTGCCTATATATACTGGGGACATATACCCCTGACTACATATACTGGGGACATATACCCCTGGCTATATATACTGAGAACATATACCCCTGCCTACATATACTGGGCATCTATACCCCTGCCTACATATACTGGGCACATATACCCCTGCCTACATATACTGGGTGCCTACACCCCTGGCTACCTGTTCTGTGGATATCTCTACCCCTGGCTACCTGTTCTGGGGACAACTATACCGCTGGCCACCTATTCTGGGGACATCTATACTCCTGGCCACCTTTTCTGGGGACACCTATAGACCTGGGGCTACCTATTTTTGGGGAACCACTGCTGTCAGATTGAGTGTATTTTGGGGAACTGCTGCCAGGTGAGAAGTGTCTTGTTTTGTTGGGGGCCTCATGGTTACTGAATTTGTCTTGTTAGGGGCCTCATGATTTGTTGGGGGCCTTAAGATCGCTGAATTTGTCTTGTTGGGGACCTCATGATTGCTGAATTTGTCTTGTTGGGGGCCTCATGATTGCTAAAATTTGTCTTGTTGGGGGCCTCATGATTGCTGAGTTGGTCATGTTGTGGGCCTCATGTTTGCTCATGATTGCTGAATTTGTCTTGATGGGGGGGGGTTCATGATTGCTGAATTTGTCTTGGAACATGCTGGAAGGTACATACTGAGGCAGGGGCGTAGCTAGAAATCACTGGGCCCCCTGCGAAAATGAGGATGGGGTCCCCCCATAGGCGCCAAATAATCGTAATGGGGCAGCGTTTTACTATAAAATAATCCTAATGCAGCAATGTTTTACCAGAAATGAATTGTAAATTGTGCAGCATTTCACCAGAAATGAATCGTAAAATGGGCAGCATTTCACCAGAAATTAATCATAAATTGGGCAGCATTTCTCCAGAAATTAATCGTAAATTGGGCAGCATTTCACTAGAAATTGCAAATTGGGCAGCATTTCCCTATAAAATAATCGTAAAGTGAGCAGCATTTCCCCATAAAATAATCGTAAAGTGGGCAGCATTTTACCATAAAATAATCGTATAGTGGGCAGCAGTCACCATAAAATAATCATCATGTGGGCAGCAGTCACCAGAAAATAATCGTAATGTGGGCAACAGTCACCAGAAAATCGCAATGTGGGCAGCAGTCACCAGAAAATAATCGTAAAGTGGGCAGCAGTCACCAGAAAATCGCAATGTGGGCAGCAGTCACCAGAAAATTGCAATGTGGGCAGCAGTCACCAGAAAATTGCAATGTGGGCAGCAGTCACCAGAAAATAATCGTAAAGTGGGCAGCAATCAGCAGAAAATCGCAGTGTTGGCAGCAGTCACCAGAAAATCGCAATGTGGGCAGCAGGCACTAGAAAATCGCAACGTGGGCAGCAGTTACTAGAGAATCGCAATGTGGGCAGCAGTTACCAGAAAATCGCAATGTGGGCAGCAGTTACTAGAAAATCGCAATGTGGGCATCAGTTACCAGAAAATCGCAATGTGGGCAGCAGGCACCAGAAAATCGCAATGTGGGCAGCAGGCACCAGAAAATCGCAATGTGGGCAGCAGACACCAGAAAATCGCAATGTGGGCAGCAGACACCAGAAAATCGCAATGTGGGCAGCAGTTACCAGAAAATCACAATCTGGGCAGCAGTTACCAGAAAATCGCAATGTGGGAAGCAGGCGCCAGCAAATCGAAATGTGGGCAGAAGTCACCAGAAAATAGCAATGTGGTCAGCAGTTACCAAAAAAAAAAATTGCACCTGTGAAAAAACAAAACAATTCACTCACCTGACAGATGTCTGCTCTCCTGGCATCTGGCTACCAGCTCCCCGACGATCCTCCTGCAGCACATCTCCCGCGCTGACAGGCAGAGTGCAGGGCTACGGAAAGATGGCTCCCGAAGCCCTGTACTGGAGACATAAATAGTCTTCAGTGTAGGGCTTCGGCAGCCATCTTGCCGTAGCCCTGCTCTGCTCTGACTCCCGGGAAACTGCGGGGCTGCGGGGAATGAACTGGCCCGGCGTTTACGCTGCGGCCAGTTCCTGGCTGGGGGGGTCCCACAATCGGGGGCAGCAGCGCTTCCACCGCACACGGCTGGCGGGCCACAGAGGGGCCCCGGGCCCCCCTGCGGCTGATGGGGCTGCATCCGCAGTATGTACGCCAGTGTACTGAGGGAGCTCCACCCATAACCACGCCCACTTTGTTTAGCCATGCCCCTTATGCACGCGCCGCAACCTTCACCTTAGCGGTGCATTAATAGTCTTTGTCCCCGGGCGCTGAAAACCCTAGCTACGCCTCTGCACACACTGATTGCTATTAGACTAAGTGGCGGCCCAGGGCCCCCAAGCCCCTCTCCGCAACACCTTAAGGTGGCCATACACTGGTCGATTTGCCATCAGATCGACCAACAGATAGATCCCTCTCTTATATAATCTGATCAGAGAGGGATCGTATGGCTGCCTTTACTGCAAACAGATTGTGAATCGATTTCAGCATGAAACTGATCACAATCAGTGGAGCTGCAGCCGCCCACCCGCATACATACCTGATCCGGCCGGCGCGAGTCCCCCGGACTCCACTGTCTTCTTCTCCGCGCTCGGCTCCAGCTTCACTGAACTTCCTGTCCAGGGAAGTTTAAACAGTAGAGGGTGCTCTACTGTTTAAACTTCCTGCTGGGACAGGAAGAAGTGAAGCCTGCCAGAACCCAGCGGAGAATGAGCAGCAGTGACAGCGGGGACACAGGTAATGTATTGCGTCAGTCGTCTGGCATTCGAACGCGGCTATCGACGCACTCCCGACCCGCCAGCGATCGAGCGAAATCTTCCTCACAGACAGGAACGACGGGAACGATCGATTTCCAGAATGTTGTACTTGTTCCTCTGCATGAATGCCTTAGTGGATTTTGACCAGTGTTTAGGGTCGTTGTCCCTTTGAAAGATCCAGCCCCGGTGCAGCTTCAGCTTTGTCACTGATTCCTGGACATTGGTCTCCAGAATCTGCTGATACTGAGTGGAATCCATGCGTCCCTCAACTTTGACAAGAATCCCAGTCCTTGCACTGGCCACACAGCCCCACAGCATGATGGAACCATCACCATATTTTACTGTAGGTAGCAGGTGTTTTTTTAGGAGTGCTGTGTTGTTTTTCCTCCATGCATAACGCCCCTTGTTATGCCCAAATAACTCAATTTAAGTTTTATCAGTCCACAGCACCTTATTCCAAAATGAAGCTGGCTTGTTCAAATGTGCTTTAGCATACCTCAAGTGGCTCTGTTTGTGCTGTGGGCGGAGAAAGGCTCCTTGTGTAAAGTGTGCCGAATTGGTTGAATGAATGATGCGCAGTGACTCCATCTGCAGCAAGATGATGTTGTAGGTCTTTGGTGCTGGTCTGTCGGTTGACTCTGACTGTTCTAACCATTCGTTGCTTCTGTTTATCCGAGATTTTTCTTGGTCTGCCACTTTGAGCCTTAACTTGAACTGAGCCTGTGGTCTTCCATTTCCTCAATATGTTCCTAACTGTGGAAACAGAGAGCTGAAATCTCTGAGACAGCTTTCTGTATCCTTCACCTAAACCATGATGGTGAACAATCTTTGTCTTCAGGTCATTTGAGAGTTGTTTTGAGACCTCCATGTTGCTACTCTTCAGAGAAAATTAAGAGGAGGGAAACTTACAATTGACCCCCTTAAATACTCTTTCTCATAATTCTCCTGTGTATGTAGGTCAGAGGTCACTGAGCTTACCAAGCCAATTTGAGTTCCAATAAATAGTTCTAATGGTTTTGGAATCAAAATGACAACAGTGCCCAAATGTATGCACCTGCCTAATTTTATTTAAACAATTATTGTGCACTTTCTGTAAATCCAATAAACTTTATTTCACTTATCAAATATCGCTGTGTGTGTCACCTATATGATATATTTAACTGACATTTTTTATCGTAACAACCAACTATTTATACAGGAAAATCTTGACGATTAACAAGGTTGCCCAAACTTTCGCATCCCACTGTATAACTGGAAAATATTAAACACTTTTGTATCACTTATGTACATTTAGAACAATTTCTGAAACGTAGAATTTCTTTGAGTCTTTTCTCTTACCATGGCACACACAAAAAGCACCCCCCCCCCCCTCATTATGGAGCCTGTTGTGACCAGAGAGCTCACTGTAAGTCTACTGTATGAATGTAACGGTTTGACTCTCATTAGATACAGTCAATCCTTGTAGAGGCTGCAGCAAGGGGAAAAGAAGGAACAACTGGTGAGGCCTATAATAGCTCACATCTTACTTAGCACTTAAGACTCATCCACTCAAATTCCAATTCAGTCTCGGATAAATGTCTCCAGGAAATATCTTCTTGGGATAATAAGGCAAAGGCGAGCAAGTACAGCAGGCAATTGTTCACAGCAACAATATACAAGTAACAGCATTTTGCAGCTTCTGCGTGGTTTGATCATTGGTTGTTATTTGTTTGCCATGTAAATGGAGTGATGTACATTTGGTCGGGTGTGTGAAGTTGGCCCCCCTACAATCAGCACAAATAAAAATTCCACAAATAAAATTCCAGCATGTTTGGTTAGTGCTACGTTTGTGCCCATTTTTGCCGCAAAAATAAAGATTTGTGCTGCTTTTGTTTTGACGTTAATAGCAATTATTTTTTTCCAGACAGACCTTCATGAAAAACTTTAATATCTTGAAAACGATAACAGGTAGAACAGTGATTTTTGCAGCACAAACAGGCACAAACCCAGCACTAACCAACCATACCACTTTTGTGTCTGTGCGCTGTTGTAGGGGGGCTGGGTGAACTTTTGACCTTTATGAAAACTTTTAGTATCTCGAAAACGATAACAGGTAGAACAGTGATTGTTGCAGCACAAACCCAGCGCTAACGAACCATACCATTTTCATGTCCATACGCTGTTGTAGGGGGGCTGGGTGATGTTATTGTCTGGAAAAAAATAAATGCTATTAACTTCAAAACAAAAGCGGCACAAATGGGCACAAACGTAGCACTAACCAAATATGCTAGAACTTTTATTTGTGCTGATTGTAGGGGGGCCAACTTCACACAGCCCATTTGGTCATAGCAATTCGGACTCCAAACTGTTTCGTATACTATATATTGTGTATTTTAGGCACTGCTCACTTGGGCTTGGGCTTGGGCATTTTACCATCTGGGAACCAAAGTATTCCAACCGATACATTAAAAAGACCATACAGCCAGACTGACCTTCATTTTATGGTGTGATCGTCATGTCATTTAAAAATTATAATTATTTGCCAGCTCTGTTTCTCCCAAAAATCTCCTAGAGCCACGTCTGTCAAGTAGCCCCGCCCCCGGCTGAAAAATCGACATGGTGTTTTCACTACTTTAGGTAGATAACACCATGGGTTTTTTTCAGCAGGGGGGTGGGGCTATGTGATTGAAGGCGTCAGCTCACTCACAGTCTCCCTTCTAATGTATCCCAGAGGTGTTCTATGTTCTATCTTGCGGTCAAGGTTCTGTGCTGGTATGTCAAGTTCTTCAACACCACTCATATATGTCTTTATGGATCTTGTTTTGCGCACTGGTGTGCAGTGGACCATCCCCAAACTGTTCCCACAAGGTTTGGAGCACAAAATTGTTCAAAATGTCTTTGTTTTCTAAAGCATTCAAAGTTCCAATCCTTTCACTGGAACTATAAGGGGCCAAGCCCAACCCCTGTAAAACAACCTCACACTATAACCCCCCTCCATACAGGCCCATTTCTAGGGACATGTGGCCGCCCTGTGCGCTGAGGGAGGCAGGGACGCTGTAATGGAGGGGAAGCCGCAGCTGCGGGGAGGGTGGCCCGACCTCTCCCTCTCTTCCTCTCCCCTCCGTGCTCCCCCCTTCGCTGCAGAGTTAGCACAGCAGGAAGCAGTGTAAACAGTCAGCAACTCACCTCCCTGCGTTCCAATCGCCGATCACTTGCCGCTGGTCTCCTTCTCTGCATAGCCAAGTATACACATTCTGCTTCCTGTTTAGCAGGAAGTAGAGTGTGTATAAGCAGCATGCTTCTGAGGAGTCGCCTAGTGCGACGAAACCGGTCAAGTACACGTGGCCTATAACACTATCCGAGGGGAGGGGCGTGGACGCAGAGGGGAAGGTGAAAGAAACAGCGCTCTACAGCCAACCCGGCGGCCAACGTTTGGGGTGGAGACTATAAAAACTCAGTGCGAAGTTACCCTGAATAGTTACCACGTGGCTAAGTGGGCAGGAAGCGACAGTGCATGAAGGAGACGTCCTGGACTTTTAATCTATATGCTGATATTTTACATATGTTTCTGAGTAGCGCTACTGTTTTTTATTGCTTTCAAGTAAAGGATTTTATGCTATATGAAGCGTTTAGTTGCAGTGGGCTGTGTTATTCTGACTGGGCGCTGAGGAGGTCTAACCACAAGCTGATACAGATTGCTGGGAGTCACAGGATTGTGCACACGCTGTTTAGCTGTCTGTTGCTTGGGCAGCCTGCAAATCAGGTGAGCACGATCCCGGAAGGTGGGGGGTACACAGTGTGTCATTGGTGGCCCCCTAAATAAGCACGGTGACATATCCTGGCTAGTGGGCATTCTCAATATACCAGCATTGCAGCCTGCACGATGAATTGTGTATCTGTTCTTTTTTGGGAGACATATCTGTGATTTGGAGTGGAACGAGAGGATCTGATCGTGTTTGGAGTTATATGCGGTAATAGCTGTCTGTGGGTCTGGGCAGCCATGTTACAGGGTGAGAGCGGTTACCTCGGGTGGTGGTACGCACAGTGATTGGTGACTCCTATTAGAGTTGTGCACGGGCCATAGGATTGCTCTGTTGTCTGGCAGCCTGTGCGATGAAGATCTTCTGTTTTTTTCCTGTTTCCTTTCTTTTATGAGGACGTGGAGCTTGAAGAGGACTCGGATATTGTGGAACGTGGGACTTTTTTTCGTATCAGTAGTGGACTGTGAGGCAGCGCATAGTATGCTATAGGATTGTTTTAATTATATGTGTTGGTGCAACATTTCACTATTGCAGCATACCCACAGTGGTCATTAGGTTATAGGTTTAGGAGGTGGAGCTCGCTGAGTCTTTTTTGTCTGTTTACAGCGCTAACTCTGTGGAGGGGGGAGCATGAAGGGCGGCCTGGGAGAGGGAGGGAGGGAGAGGTCGGGCTGCCCTCCACGCAGCTGACTCCCCCCTCCATTAAGGGGGGGGGGGGCATCTACCTATCTAACCTATATTGCGGGGACCTACCTATCTAACCTATACTGAGGGCATCTACCTATCTAACATATACTGGGGCAGCTACCTATCTAACCTATATTACGGGTACCTACCTATCTAACTTATACTGGGGCAGCTACCTATCTAACCTATATTGTGGGTACCTACCTATCAGTTAAACCTCCCGTTTTCACTGAAATCTTTTTTAAAATGCACTGCTATGGAAAAAAATGCAATGCGTACCAAGGTGTACTAATGCACACCAACTGATTAAGTGTAAATGGGCCCTAAGGCCCCTTTGACACTTAATCAGTTGGTGTGTGTTAGTGTGCGTTAGTACGCGCTTTTTCAATAGCAGTGCATTGTGAAAAATATTTCAGTTAAAACATGTTAAGTGTGAAAGATGGCATAGGAAAACATGGGCATTACTTTGAAATTCAGTTTTCTTTCAGTTATAACTGAGAGCAACTGATTAAGTGTAAAAGGGGCCTTACAGTTGACTGTGGAATATTTAGTAGCAAGCATGTTTCATGAATGGACTTACTGCCCAGGTACCACGCTGAAAGTCACTAGGAGCAACCCATATTTTCACAAATGCAGGGTACAGAGAACAAAGTTCTTCTTAGCTGTTACTTAAAGGATACCTGAGCCAAAAGGTATCTTTAAATGGAGGCTACTGTGATGCCTGGGCATGAGAGCTGTGGCATTTTGGGCATCTCAGCCGACCTGCACATGCACTGTATATCTATCTCCCTCTTGTGGCCACATGCTCATCTAGCTCCTTCTTTCCTGGTGCGTACACTCTTGTCCAGACCGCAATACAAGGGGGGTGTATAAGACATACTGCACATGCACATGCAGGGTGTTTTGCAGCTGCACAGAGCATCACAGAATGGAACAGGAGGAGCGGTAAGCCACAGCACTCATGCCCCAGACATCACAGTAGCCTCTAAAGATACCTGTTTGATTAGGGTATCCTAAAGATCCAGTGAGCCAAATCTTTAATCAGCCCAGGGAGACACATGTACAAACAGTAAATGCTCAGCTAAGATGACCATGAGTGGTCATGTTCAAGCTTGGAGTAAGAGAAGCCATCAAGAAGAGATTGATCTAGAAGTATGGTAATTCCTGAAGTAAAGACTAAGAACTGCATTTCCCAAGAATACTATAACTTTCTCCGTGTATTTGATCGACGTGGAGCTGATAATCTTCCACTTCATAGAATTTCTGATTGATCTTTTTGTCAGACCAAAATTTCCTATGGCCATATTTTTTCCATCGCTGGATTTGAGCAAGTTGAATTAAAGGAGTATATTGAAGAAAACTTGCAAGAAAAGAAGATGATTCTTTTCTACATTACTTTCAAGAGCAGGGATATGTTTTGTAGAAAAAAATGCCCTCTGAATGCCGTCTTGTAGGCCCAGTGCCCACATATCAATTCCCACCACGTTCAAATGAACACCGTCAGCTCTCAAATACAAAATTGCGTCATCTTCCAGCTCCCTGTGACGAATCGCTAACCATGTCCCTTACCATAAACTGGGCCCTGTTCAATTTGGCCCGTGCCTTGTTTATTTTCTCAACGGATCTGGACAGTCTCCATGATGTTCTGGCAACTATGTCATACCACACCACTACCATGTCAGGGAACTCCCTCCTAATCCGCAACACATCAAACCTGATGTCCTGCTTCAAACATCTTGCCGATCTGGCGACCAAGTCATTACTGCCAGCATGCAAAACCAACACATCCGGGACCACAACATACCCGGAAACCCCAACCATCGTACCAAAACTTTACGTCTTGGGAAGCCCAACTGACGGCCATCAGGCTTGACGTCCGCTCTACTGGCACCCCATGCCACATAGGAATGTCCCAAAATCCAAATCAATAGGGGTGGGGCACCATCTGGCAACACAAAAGAGAAGAGTAGGGGATGGGAAAAGATGAGGAGTGGGGGGGGGGGATTTGGGAAATTTTTTTGGTATTTAGGAAAGGAAGAAAGGGGGGGGGGGGCATGAAAGAAGAAAAAGGAAGCGAGAAAGGGAAAAAAAACCTCAGTAACTTGCACAGACATAACAAAATACAGCGCAAAATATCAGAGTTTACACTAAATGCGGCCTGACATAACCCAAAAACCTATTGGATTCCCACCGGCCGATGCGCTTAATTAATTCACTACTGAGTCCCCATCTGGCGGCCTCTGTGGCCGCCCCAATCCTAAAGCAATGGGAAGCAAATTGCTTCGCCGGTAACCCCAAACGGGTCAAACATGCCCGAAAAACTGCCACTACATGGCACCGAGACAATGAAGAGCCATCCCGATGACACAAGAAGGATACACCTGACTGATTGCGCTCTGCCAAGAATTCCCTAACAGCAGAAACTGGACACATTTTTGAACCCGTAATCGGGGACAGAATGACTGTGAACCCCTTTCCTGCCTGGTCTGTCTTGGATTTTCTGAGATGCACTCTCAAACCCTCCCCCATCAATGCCACATCATCAGCTAACAAAGCCCCATGTGTCCACTTTGCCTGGCTAACCACTTTATTTACTCTAAACGCCCCAAAAATGCTAAGGTAAATGCCACTTTGAACAACGACACCTCCTCGGGGATGCACATGCCGACGGTAAGAGATCTACTAACGAGCCCAACACGTCAAACGTCACCGGCTTACGAGAGTCCCATGCCTTGGAACCCAAATGAAATCCCTTCATAGCCTGCCTTACTAAAAATTATTTGGTCACATCTCTGAAGCCATGCAGTTTAAACATAAAGGCAAGGCCAGCCAGTTTCCTGGACATGGCCGCCACTGACATACCTTGTGAGAAGCCGTTACCTATAAAGTAAATCAACAAACTTAGGCAATCTTCGTCCGATGAGCAACCCATCTGGCACGTTAACCCGTTCCATTGCTCCCAAGAAAGAGGTAACGCAAGAAAGAGGTAAAAAATGTAAAAAGGGGAATTTCTTATCAGTGAGGGTCACATTGTAGTCACTTTCTGTCTGAGTCAGGACTGAGTCAGCCACTTACATACCTGATATTAAACTCTTTCAGGCAGAAAAAGAAAAAAAAGGAACACAGCATAGTTATTTGTGTGCTAGGCACTGTACATAAGCATGTCTATCTCATCATGTCACGTCACTTCGGGTATCCTTTAAGCATGGCTATGTTTGTTTAGATGTAAAAGTTAAGTAACTTTTTCCCATTATTCATGTTTATTAGTGGAAAGCCTATTCAGTTAAACATTAAAATGTACTATTTTTGAAAAATATGGTTGTGTAAAAAAAGGAAAAATCCCCCATCTACCATTGGTCATGCTGCTTCCTTTTTTCACACATATGGGGCTTGATTCACTAAGACAAATACTGTAGCATGCCTTATCAAAGTTAGCATGCCTTATCAGAGTTAACTGGTATAAGCACTGTAGAATAAGCTCTAAAGCATGCAGGAGCAATAAACAGGTACAGGGGCTTGTAACACGACTATACTGTACAGATCTTATGGCACTGACGGTGAACACCTGGTTCAATATGCTGTATAGTATGATAACGTTGTTATACACAAACAAATTAATAGCTCTGGTAATGGTGGTTAGCAGCAGTAATGTGCAGACTATAGAGCACTGTGCTCACTGCCTCGTTCAGTACGCTGTGAATGCAGTATGTTAAGCCCCACTCAGCACAAAGCAATGAACAGTAAATTATGAAATCACTGGTGCTCATATTCAGTTCTGATCCAATTAATGTTTCACCGTAATTGACTTACAGGGAGAAAAAAGAGGATACACAATATCCTTATAGGTGTGCCATATCACCAGCATAACCCTTATACCAGTACAAGGATATATTGAAAACACTGAAGAAAAGTGCAAAAAGTCTTAATTTTAGACAAAAAGGGGTTGATTCACTACGACAAATAGCATGCCTTATCAGAGTTAACATGCCTTATCAGAATTAACATGCTTTATCAATGCCAATTAGCAGGCATAAGTTCGTAGTGTTTGCTATGCTACTCTGATAAGGCATGTTAATTCTGATAAGGCATGTTAACCCTGATAAAACGTGTTAAATCTGATAAGGCATGCTATTTGTCTAAGTAAATCAAGCCCAAAATGTGCAAAAATGTTCATATAAGATATCCTTCAAACAGCATTTTCCATAGCAGAGAATGACGAACATGCAGCAGTGATTAACATCAAGATTAGTGCAGTAGCTAACATAGAGGTGACAACATCGACCTGTTTCGGGGCAGAGTCTTCTTCAGGCCTCCGCATATAAAAATACAAATATGCATGACCAAAAAGCAACTGGACAGGATAAAGCCAGGTAATGCTACTCAATCTGATTTTCAAAGACAGGAACCACACATGGCAGGGGCTGAAGGAGAGTAGGGTTAGGCACCCCCGGGGGGGATGGTTGGGGTTAGGTGCCACCAGGGGAGTGGTTAGTTTTAGGCACCACCGGGGGAGGGTTCTGTGTGAGAGTAGCGTTGGGTAAGCTGTTTTGTTGAATTACGTAATGTTTTTTAACGTTAATATCTTTTCACTATTATCTCCTGTCTGTGTTTAAAACGTAATTTATCGTTAACCAAGTTCGACAACAATGTTTATCGTTATTTAAATTTCGTTATCCACCGGCGCCATTGCATTATCCAGCCGCGCCCTTTTTTTCCTGGTGCCCTTTTTTATGCTCGCACTTTCTAGACAAGACACAGAACATTTATATTGTGCTTTTCTCCTAGGAGACTCAAAGCGCCAGAGCTGCAGCCATTTTCATAAGCCTCCTTACTGCTGTGCATACTGGCTTGAGCCGGGATTCAAACTCTTGTCAAGGGCTCAAAACCTACATCAAAGGCAACAGCCTTTCCAGTACACAATCCAGCTGACCATGAGAAAATAAATGGAACTATCAATAGCCTAAAACATTGATAGGATATTTGCCCGTATGTACTTGTCAGTCGTTCTACGTCAGCAACAAAACAATTCCATAGTCCAGCCCTAAGTTTCATGCCAATAGGAATCCTCATGGGCTTTTAATGTTTAATACCGAAATTGCATGCAGTCTGCTTTTTTCTTTATTCCAGGTTTCTTTTCGAATCCCACCCCCAATATAGGTAGCCAGAATATACTTCAGTATCGATAGCTAGATGTTTACCCCACCATGGGTAGCCAGAGGTTTACCCTACTATAGGTAGCCAGATGTCTTCAGCATCCCCGCCCAGTTTAGGTAGCCCCTCAGTATAGGTAGCCATATTACCCCTAGTATAGGTAGCCAGATACCCCTCAGGATAGGTAGCCAGATGACCCCCCACAGTACAGTTAGGCAGATGGACCACTCCCCCCATTATAGGTAGCTAGAGCCAAATTCCTCTCAGCCAGTGTCTCACCTCTCCAGGTTCCCATGCCCTACCTTCAGCACATTTTCCACAGCGCTGCTTACTGTCAGTCTCCATGGCTGCAGCCTGCGTCTCTCATCATGTGACTAGCGGGCATGTGTCGGCGGGTCACATGATGAGAGACCCTGGCTGCTACCATGGAGCATGATGTGGCATGGAGCCTAGAGAGATAATAGACACTGCTCTGCTTCACTTGCACTCTGCAGTTTCAGATTACCAATCAAGCAACCGGAAGGGGCCCGCCACGATGCTCAATGTGACCAGTGTTGCCAAACTTTCAAAATATCCTTTACTGACAAAGTACATGTTTTACTGACATCTTGAAAAAAATGAGTCTCGACAAATGATGAAACGCAGTGGAAATACAGAGCAGCAAAAAAACCCCCAAAAAACAAAAAACATGATTCACATCTGAGCTCAGTCGCAGCCTGTCTCAGATATTACTCCAGGGGGGGAGGGGGGGAGGGGCGTTTCTTCACCACGATAACGAGTGCTAGCCAGGGCCGGATTTTTACTCTTTACCACTCTAGGCCACTGTCACCAGCTGCCTCCCTTCAGTATAGGTAGTGAGATGACCCCTCCCCCCTTCCCTCTAGTATAGGTAGCCTGATGACCCCCCCCCCCACAGTATAGGTAGCCTGATGACTCCTCCCCCTTTCCCTCCAGTATAGGTAGCCAGATTACCCCTCCTCCCTTCCCTCTAGTATATGTAGCCAGATGACTCCTCCCCCCTTTCCCTCCATGTAGCCAGCTGACTCCCTTAATCCCTCCTCCCCCACCCCCTTTCAGTACCGGTAGCCAGCTCACCTTCACACTGCAGTAGCCATCCGTGTCACTCATTTCTCCGCTCCTCTCCAGTGCAAAAGCTTCCTCTTCCTTTCCGTCTCCAATGCTGCCCAAGTCCATAGCTGCTGGCTGCAAACCTGCACAGAGAGCAAGGTGGCTGATGCACAGGCAGCTAGCAGCAGAGTATCCCAGCCAGGAGCGCGCCTGATCTCCTTCATTGCAGCATTTGCAAGCTTGCAAATGCTGCACCAGTTTAGCCTGCTACTTTGGTGCCCTTCCTCCTGCGGTGCCCTAGGCGATGGACTAGGAGGCCTTGGCCTAAATCCGGCCCTGGTGCTAGCAAGCCCCCAGCCAGTACACAGGAGCAGCTAACAGGCGGTGATTTAGCACCTTCACCCTTCCATCTCAAAGAGCCCTATGGGAGTAGACAGCTGTGGGTTGTTATTGGCCTTGTTGGCTGTTGGCTTGGCCACTAGGGATGAAAGATATCTATAGCTGGCAAGTTCACAAGATTTTTGTCAATGTTCTGACAAGTTTTGTCAAAGCATTACAATGGAGACCTGATCAGAGAAAACATTTTATCGTACACGGATCAAAGTGAAATATTGTTGGTTTCTTTTGTCAATTGTAAAATAATCATGCTTAAGTTAGCTCTACACTACAGATTATTTTTGGTCAATTAAACATTCAGTTAGACAAAACGTCTAACCGATCACAAATGGAAATTATATTTTCAACATAGCAAGCCATAATTCACATCTTTCTATTGATATGAATGCTGGTTCTACTTGTCAATCATAAAATAACATGCTAACACGTAATTTACATTTGTTTACAAGGGAAAAATGTGATTGCCCCGTGTACTTCCTTGTTTCTGCCTAAGCCTGCCCTATAGCGAACATGACTGTCAGGTTTGTGAGAATCTCGCTAGGCAAGATTGGGGCTGATTCACTGTGAGAGTGAATTTATTATTTTCACTTGCTTATCCCTACTAGCCATACACAGGCAAATTATGGCACAACATGGTTAGTCAACCAATTGCTGTTCCATTAGAATTTGATTGGATAGCAATCAACTCTTATCATGGCAAGCTGAATTTTGATAGATTTCAGCAGAAATCTATCAAGCTTCAATGAAACGACAAGCTCTGTACTGCTTGATGCAGGGCAAAGCTATGAGCCATCCCCCCCCCCCCTCCCCCTCACTCAGATCAGACTTTCGATTGATAAACAGAAAAATCGATTATCTAAATGATGGTACTATCATGGAAAAAAAGTTAACTACAGATTTACCATGCTGGCACGCTTTAATTCCTACTTACTAGCAAGCTGCTCCTCTGGGGACAGGTCACAGACTAGTCATTACAACCCCCAGCCTGTGTCTGTTGGCTTTACAAGCTGAGCTAAGGGGTACACTGCTACAGAGAGCTTTTCTTACGTACCATAAAGAGTTAAGGCCTGTACCCATCTCGCGATTTTTCCAACGATTTCCCTGATGACGGGCAATTTTTTGGAGCAACGGGCGGTAATTTCCGCAATCTCGTGACGTGTGTACTAGTGCACGATCGTCCGAACATCGCTTAGCAGCATGCAGCGACAACGACTGTCATGGCAGATCAGATCTTTAAGATCCTCGACGACTCCTGTGCAAAGTACCATGGTCGCTCAAAGTCTCATTCATCCCAGTCATGTGACATCGCGCATTCCCACCGGCCCGAAGATGAAGGATGATGGATCGAGGGCGCGCTCATCGTCAGGGAGACCTCGCTGGATACATCTTCCTGCATCATGAGGGGAGTATGTAGCTTTACTAAAAGGACCACATGGTCAAGAACAATAAATCCTTATGGGCCCCCTTGACCGCAACTGAGCCCCAATTAATCCATCATTTCGATCAGGCAGGCAGGCTAGGGGCATACATTCCTAGCAGATTCAATCAGGGTGATTGAATCTGCCGAGAAAATTGAAAAGTGCGTGGTTACCTTAATATCTGTATGTAGTTTAACTCTACAGCTTTCTGTTTAGAAGTGTTATCCTTTCTTTTGTTTGTTCAAATGCTAGCTAATGCCTGGTAAACCTCATGCAATGTAAACCTCATGACATCCCGTCAGATAGATGGGTCGAATCGATTATTTCCTACAGGTTCAATCGTATTTCTGATCGTTTTTCTGATCGATTTTGGATACAAGTCATCTGAAAATTGGTCAGAAAAATTATCGGAAATCAGATCGGACCAGTCGGAAATAATCAATTCGACCCATCTATTGCATGGTGGGTACCAGGCATTAGCCTAGAAGCAGAGCCGGGACAAGGTCCTCCAGCACCCAAGGCTGAGACACCAAAGTGCGCCCCTCCATCCCTCCCACCCCAGCCATCACACACTAATTGCTATTAGTCTAAGAGGCACCCTAGGGCCCCCAAAATCCCCAACACCTTAATCTCTACTTATCTGGCTTGCAGTCACTGCTATGTATGCCCTTTTCTTATTTCTTTGTGTTTCAAACACAATTGGGAATGACAGCTGAATGAATTGTGCGCCCCCTCGTACACTGCGCCCTGAGGCTGGAGCCTCTTCAGCCTCTGCCTCGGTCCAGCCCTGCCTAGAAGGAAAGAAAAATATCTTTCTGGAATCAACGAATGGTTCTCAAAGCATTCCCCAGCCCTTATCTAAAACTAGGGCTGCAGATAATATTACTTTCAGGGATGCATCTAATCCATTTTACTATGTGTTATACAGGGTGTGTAGCTGCATATAGCATGTTATATTTCTGCAGTACTCTTTTCAACCAAGTGGGTGTCTGTTTTTTCATAATGTGTTACCCATTATAACCCTTAAAGGACAACTGAAATGAGAAGAATATGGAGGCTGTCATATTTATTTCCTTTTAAACAATACTAGTTCCCCGGCAGAACTGCTGGTCTATTTGGCCGCAGTAGTGTCGGAATCACACCAGAAACAAGCATGCAGCTAATCTGGTCAGATCTGACAATAATGTCAGAAATATCTGATCTGCTGCATGCTTGTTCAGGGTCTATGTCTAAATGTATTATAGGCAGAGGATCAGCAGGATGCCAGGCAACTGATATTGCTTAAAAGGAAATAAATATGGCAGCCTCCATATCCCCCTCACTTCAGTTGTCCTTTAAAGGGACACTTAAACAAAAAAAATGAGTTTTACTCACCTGGGGCTTCCAATAGTCCGCTGCAGCTGTACGGTGCCCTCGCCATCTCCCTCCGATCCTCCTGGCCCCGCCGGCAGCCACTTCCTGTTTCGGTGACAGGAGCTGACAGGCTGGAGACGCGAGTGATTCTTCGCGTTCCTGGCCACAATAGCGCCATCTATGCTGCTATAGCATATATCATATACCATATAGCAGCATAGAGGGTGCTAATGTGTTTGGGAACGCGAAGAATCAGTCGCGTCCCCAGCCTGTCAGCTCCTGTCACCGAAACAGGAAGTGGCTGCTGGCAGGGCCAGGAGGATCGGAGGGAGACAGCGAGGGCACCGGACAGCTGCAGGTGGCTATTGGAAGCCATAGGTGAGTAAAACTCATTTTTTTTGTTTGACTTAAGTGTCCCTTTAAAGACAAACCGTAACCAAGAATTGAACTTCATCTAAATCAGTAGCTCAGCGCTGTCCAACTGGTGGCCCGCCAGGCCTCCTGCTGCGGCTCGCTCTTCTCCCTGAGATGCAGGCATGGCTTGTGCTATGGGTGCCATGCCTGCTCCCTCATATAGTGCTCTCTCCTGTGTCCCCGCTGGCGTTGCCTCACAGCTCAGACCTCACAGATCGCGGTGACTGAAGCAAAGAGAGTGCGCATGGTACCCGCATACACGGAGTACGTCACATGCGGAAGTGACATCATTGGTCACTTCCGTATGTGAAGTTCAGCCGCGCGGGTGCCATGCACACTCTCCTTGCTTCAGTCACCGCGATCTGTGAGGTCTGAGCTGTGAGGCAGTGCCAGCGGGGGGACATTGGCGGGCAGCGCTCAGATTCTGTGGTAACGGGCGAGTTGGAAACACTGGACACCTCGCTATCTAGCTGGGGGGGCACCTGTCACTACCTCAGCTGGGGGGGATCACCTGTCACTATCTAACTGGGGGGCACCTGTCACTACCTCAGCTGGGGGGGGGGGGACACCTGTCACTATCTAACTGGGGAGGCACCTGTCACTACCTCAGCTGGGGGTGGACACCTGCCACTATCTAACTGGGAGGGCACCTGTCACTACCTCATCTGGGGGGACACCTGTCACTATCTAACTGGGGAAGCACCTGTCACTACCTCAACTGGGGGGGGGGCACCTGTCACTACCTCATCCGGCCACAGCATCAATGCCAGCCCGGCCACAGCATCACCGCAAGGCCTTTCAGCGCACACATCATCCTCAATCCGGCCAAAAACAGTATTGCCAGGACAGCCAGGCACAGCAGCCAGTAGAGGAGAATTTAGAAGCCAGGTGAGAGGTGTCTATTATATTAAAGGGGAATTCTGCCTATTTATGTGAAATGCTGTCTATTTATGTGACTGCTGAATTTGTCGTGTTAGAGGCCTCATGATTGCTGAATTTGTCTTGTTGGGGGCCTCATAATTTGTTGGGGGCATCATGATTGCTGAATTTGTCTTGTTGGGGGCCTCATGATTTGTTGGGGGCCTCAAGATTGCTGAATGTGTCTTGTTGGGAGCCTCATGATTTGTTGGGGGCCTCATGAGTGCTAAATTTGTCTTGTTGGGGGCATCATGATTGCTGAATGTGTCTTGTTGGGGGCCTCATGATTTGTTGGGGGCCTCATGATTGCTGAATTTGTCTTGTTGGGGGCCTCATGATTTTTTGGGGGCCTCATGATTGCTGAATTTGTCTTGTTGGGGGCCTCATGATTGCTGAATTTGTCTTGTTGGGGGTCACATGATTGCTAACTGCGAGACTATGGGAAAAGATGAATCATCATATGAGACAATAGCATTAACCCTACTTTTTTTTTAGCTTTTTAAAACGGAAAATAAAACTGGGAGGTTCTAAAAAAAGAATACATTTTTCAGGAGTTGGACGGATGAAATTGTTTATCTACATTCACAGTTTATTTTCAACTTGGATTTTCCATAATGTTCATGTATGAGTTAAAACGTTTGTATGTAGTTTAAATTGCTGTTGCCACTTTGCGATAAAGTGACTTTTGGATTGCAGTTTGGGCGCTCGGCCTCCAAAAGGTTCGCCACCACTGTCCTAATCTAATGTCCCACATTGCTAAAATTCATGTAAATTTGTCTCCACCCTTGGCCACACCCACATTCTGGTCCATGGCCACAGCCATTTTTCGGGCCGCGCTATGCACAACGGAACCCTCATGTTTTTCGCCACGCAATTTCACCGAAATCTTGAATTGCATTTTGTGGGAATCTGCTGCCAATTGCATTGCATTTTGTGGAAAGTGCTGCCAATCTAAT
This sequence comes from Hyperolius riggenbachi, assembly GCF_040937935.1. NCBI lineage: Eukaryota > Metazoa > Chordata > Amphibia > Anura > Hyperoliidae > Hyperolius > Hyperolius riggenbachi. The sequence continues at coordinate 235,097,337 of NC_090652.1, read as the reverse complement.
CGTCCTTTAATTGCATTTTTTTTCCTGGGGAGGGGGGGGGGGGGGGGTGTCTGCGGCTCTAGCAAGAACCTTCGGCCCTCCACCATGGGATCTGAAAAAAAAATTGCCCTCCATGCCCGTGAAGTTGGACAGCACTGCGGTAGCTGATACCCCATTCCTATTCTATTCCTTTTCACAAATGGATCATCAGGGCGCTCTGTATGGCTGATTTTGTGGTGAAACCCCTCCCAAATGTGATGTCAGAGCCTCACAGCTCTGAGGTCCTGACATCACACTGTGGGAGCCTTGTTGCATTGTGGAAAGTAACAGCTATTTCCAACTGCCAAAAAAAGTAAGCAGCATCTCCTTCCAGTGACATCATCTGCCAGCAGTAAAAATGTCACTATGTGATAAATGTCAGAATGTCAGAATGTTAATCAGGGAGAGGAAAGATTTTACACCGAGCAAACACTGACCAAATCATTTATACATAAGTATAGTAAAAATTAAGCACTTTTTTTATTACATTATTTTCACTGGAGTTCCTCTTTAATCGTTGCAAATGAGCTCTGTGTTTGCAAATTTCCAGAAATGTGTGGGCCCAATACCGGACAAACTTGCAGGGCCCCCCTCACTCCCCTCTACCCCCCGCCATAAAAGAAAGATGTCAATGCTATATAAATTCAGTACATAATAATAATAATAATATGGTGGGATGTTAGATTAGACTATGGAAGGGATAAGATTGTGAGCGCCTCTGAGGACAGTCAGTGCATGACTATGTACTCTGTAAAGTGCTTCAGAATATGTCAGTGCTATATAAATACATAATAATAATATGGTGGAACGTTAGATTAGTCCAGGCTTTCTCAACCAGGGTTCCTTGAGTACTCTGCAAGGGTTCCCTGGCATTTTCCCCCATCGTGGGGGAAGTATAATAGAGCACACTATAATAGGTGGTACTGTAACAAGAAGCACTAAATTGGGGGGCCAGGAGACAGTATAATGAGTGGCAGTGTAATAGGAGATAGTGAAATTAGCAGCCTAACCTATTAAAAGACCATGCCTCCTGAAAAATAAATGTAGGGGTTCCTCGAGACCAAAAAATTGTTTGCAGGGGTTCCTTGAGATCTAAAAGTTATTTACAGGGTTCCTCCAAGGTAAAAAGGCTGGATTAGACTATGGAAGGGATAAAATTGTGAGCGCCTCTGAGGACAGCCAGTGCATGACTATGTACTCTGTAAAGTGAAGCAGGAAATTTGGGCGCCTGAGGCAGGTGGACAAAAAGGGCGCCACCATTCACTCCCATAATAAATATCGTTTAATGGGCGCCCAACAGGAAAAAAGGGCGCTGGAGAAAAATAACGTTTTAAAAGCGGCGCCCGGAGACTTAATGTTTTATAACTGCTTCTCATGATTACACATTATTTAATGATTTATAATTTTTTAAACATTATTTTTAAACGAAAAACAGTACAATATTTTTTAAAAAACATTTTTAAACGAAAAACAGCACAATATTTTTTTCAAACGTTATTAATGCTTATCACAGGGGGGGTCTTAGGTTTAGGCACCACCAGGGGAGGTCTTAGGTTTAGGCACCACCAGGGGGGTATTAGGTTTAGGCACCACCAGGGGCGTCTTAGGTTTAGGAACCACCAGGGGGGTCTTAGGTTTAGGCACCACCAGGGGGGTCTTAGGGTTAGGCACCACCAAAGGGGTCTAAGGGTTAGGCACCACCAAGGGGGTTTTAGGGTTAGGCACCACCAGGGGGGTTTTAGGGTTAGGCACCTCCAGGGGGATGGTTAGGTTTAGGCACCACCAGGGGGGTCTAGGGGTTAGGGGTAGGTACAGGGAGGGTTCTGTGTGAGAGTAGGGTTAGATATAGCTTTAGTAACATTCTTATTAATGTTTTATAAAACGTTATTATAAATTTCACTTTTTAAACAGGGAATATTAACGATTTTACAATTGCCGATTTCATACACATTATTTAGTGATTTATAACTTTATAAAACATTATTTTTAAACGAAATATAGCACAATTTTTTTTAAACGTTATTCATGCTTATCGTTTAAAACCCTGCGACCTTTTTTTCCCGGCGACCTTTTTTAAGGTACGCCTCAGTGCTATATAAATACATAATAAAAATATGGGATGACATTAGACAATGATAGGGATTAGATTGTGCGCTCCTCCGAGCAGTCAGTGACATGCCTATGTACTCCGTAAAGTGCTGCAGGAGATGTCAGTGCTACATATAGAGGTTGGACAAAATAATAGAAACACCTAACATTTTGGCATCATAATCTTTGAACATGTTTTAAGCAATCAAAACTTGACATATGTAAATTTTTTTTGTTTATTATTTTTGTTATTTGATATGTTTAAGTAAAATAATTGTTTGTTTTTTTTTACAGATATTTAAACCAAAGTTGGTTATAATTTATAAAAATGGCAGAACTCTCAGACTTTCAAAGAGGCCAAATTGTTGGTGCTCATATGGCAGGCGCTACTGTAACAGAAACTGCCCGAATGCTTGGCATTTCAAGAGGTACTGTCCCAAAAGTAATGACTGCCTGAAAGAGAAGGAAAAACGTCCTCAGCAAAGCACAGTTGTGGCCGAAAGCCGAAGTTGTCTGAGAGAGACTGTCGGACTCTAATTCGAATTGTTAGAAAAGCTCGCAAGACCACGGCTCCTAAAATCACTGCAGAGCTAAATGAACACCTACAGAACCCAGTTTCCACAAAAACTGTTCGTCTGGAGCTGCACAAATCTGGATTCCACAGAAGAACTGCAATTAGAAAACCTCTGCTCTCAAAGACAAATGTTTCAAAGCATTTAGAGTGGTGAGGAAACCACCAGAACTGGTCCCTCGAGCAGTGGAAAAATTTGATCAGGGGCGTTCCTAGGGTCCTTGGAGATCGGGGGCACCTGTGGGCAGTGCGCGCCGCAGCAAAAATGGGCGTGATCATGCAGTGAGTGGGCGTGGCCATGGGTGGGGCCAAACGTACATGAACTTAGCAGCGGTGTAAGCTACAGATAACGGGCCTGCCCATCGAAATACTGGATGGAGCTCCCTGTCCTTTATTTAGATAATTTACGATCAGTATAGGCATAGATCAAAGATGTATATGCACATACAATTTTGACAAGTCACTTATATATCGCAAAGTGGCAACAGCAAATTAAACTAAATACTGTACAAACGTTTTAACACATACATGAACATTATGGAAAATTCAAGTTGAAAAACTGTGAAGATAAACAATTTCATCCATCCTACTCCTGAAAAAATGTATTCATTTTTTTTAGAACCTCCCAGTTTTATTTTCTGTTTTAAAAAGCTAAAAAAGTAGGTTTAATGCTATTGTCTCATATGATGATTATTCAGCTTTTCCCATAGTCTCGCAGTTAGCAATCATGTGACCCCCAACAAAACAAATTCAGCAATCATGAGGCCCCTATCAAGACAAATTCAGCAATCATGAGGCCCCCAACATGACAAAATCAGCAGGCGTGAGGCCCCCAACAAGACAAATTCAGCACTCATGAGGCCCCCAACAGGACAAAGTCAGCAAGCGTGAGGCCCCCAACAAAACAAATTCAGCAATCATTTGGCCCCCAACAAATCATAAGGCACCCAACAAGACAAATTCAGCAATCATGAGGCCCCCAAAAAGACCAATTCAGCAGTTATTAGGGCACATAAATAGACAGCATGTCACATAAATAGGCAGAATGCCCCCTTAATATGGTAGACACCTCTCACCTGGCTTCTGAATTCTCCTCTACTGGCTGCTGTGCCTGGCAATACGGTTTTTGGCTGGATTGGGGATGATGTGTGAGCTGAAAGGCCTGGCAGTGATGCTGTGGCCTGGCTGGCGCTGATGCTGTGGCCGATGTTGTGGCTGGGTTGGCTGGCAGTGATGCTGGGCTGTGCTAGGCTGGTTGAAGTGAATGCTGGCCTGACTGGTGGTGATGTTGTGGCCCTTTTGACAGTGATTCTGGGCTGGCTGGCCTGGATAGTTTAGGTAGCGACAGGTGCCCCCAGTTAAGGTAGCGCCAGGAGTCCCCCAGTTCAGGTAGGGACAGGAGACCCCCAGCTCATTTAGTGACAGGAGCCCCCCAGCGTATGTAGTGACAGGAGGCCCCAGTTTAGGTAGTGACAGGCACCCCCCAGTTAGGTAGTGAGTAACAGAGACCCCCAGTTAGATAGTGAGTGACAGCAGGGACCCCCAGTTAGATAATGAGTGACAGCAGGAACCCCCAGTTAGATAGTGAGTGACATCAGGGACCCCCAGTTAGATAGTGAGTGACAGCAAGGACCCCCAGTTAGATAGTGAGTGACAGCAGGGACCCCCAGTTAGATAGTGAGTGACAGCAGGGACCCCCATTTAGGTAGTGAGTGACAGGGACCCCCGTTAGGTAGTAAGTGACAGCAGGGACCCCTGTTTAGATAGTGAGTGACAGCAGGGACCCCTGTTTAGATAGTGAGTGACAGCAGGGACCCCCAGTTAAATAGTGAGTGACAGCAGGGACCCCCAGTTAAATAGTGAGTGACAGCAGGGACTCTTGTTTATATAGTGAGTGACAGCAGGGACCCCTGTTTAGATAGTGAGTGACAGCAGGGACCCCCAGTTAAATAGTGAGTGACAGCAGGGACCCCCAGTTAGATAGTGAGTGACAGCAGGGAACCCCCAGTTAAGTAGTGAGTGACAGCAGGGACCCCCAGTTAGATAGTGAGTGACAGCAGGGACCCCCAGTTAAGTAGTGAGTGACAGCAGGGACCCCCATTTAGGTAGTGAGTGACAGGGACCCCCGTTAGGTAGTAAGTGACAGCAGGGACCCCCGTTTAGATAGTGAGTGACAGCAGGGACCCCCAGTTAGATAGTGAGTGACAGCAGGGACCCCTGTTTAGATAGTTAGTGACAGCAGGGACCCCCAGTTAAATAGTGAGTGACAGCAGGGACCCCCAGTTAGATAGTGAGTGACAGCAGGGACCCCCAGTTAAGTAGTGAGTGATAGCAGGGACCCCCAGTTAGATAGTGAGTGACAGCAGGGACCCCCAGTTAAGTAGTGAGTGACAGCAGGGACCCCCATTTAGGTAGTGACAGCAGGGACCCCCGTTTAGATAGTGAGTGACAGCAGGGACCCCCAGTTAAATAGTGAGTGACAGCAGGGACTCCCAGTTAGATAGTGAGTGACAGCAGGGACCCCTAGTTAAGTAATGAGTCACAGCAGGGACCCCCATTTAGGTAGTGAGTGACAGCAGGGACCCCCGTTTAGATAGTGAGTGACAGCAGGGACCCCCAGTTAAATAGTGAGTGACAGCAGGGACCCCCCAGTTAGATAGTGAGTGACAGCAGGGACCCCCAGTTAAGTAGTGAGTGACAGCAGGGACCCCCATTTTGGTAGTGAGTGACAGCAGGGACCCCCGTTTAGATAGTGACAGCAGGGACCCCCAGTTAGATAGTGAGTGACAGCAGAAACCCCCAGTTAAGTAGTGAGTGACAGCAGGGACCCCCATTTAGGTAGTGAGTGACAGCAGGGACCCCCGTTTAGATAGTGAGTGACAGCAGGGACCCCCAGTTAGATAGTGAGTGACAGCAGGGACCCCCAGTTAAGTAGTGAGTGATAGCAGGGACCCCCAGTTAGATAGTGAGTGACAGCAGGGACCCCCAGTTAAGTAGTGAGTGACAGCAGGGACCCCCATTTAGGTAGTGACAGCAGGGACCCCCGTTTAGATAGTGAGTGACAGCAGGGACCCCCAGTTAAATAGTGAGTGACAGCAGGGACTCCCAGTTAGATAGTGAGTGACAGCAGGGACCCCCAGTTAAGTAGTGAGTCACAGCAGGGACCCCCATTTAGGTAGTGAGTGACAGCAGGGACCCCCGTTTAGATAGTGAGTGACAGCAGGGACCCCCAGTTAAATAGTGAGTGACAGCAGGGACCCCCAGTTAGATAGTGAGTGACAGCAGGGACCCCCAGTTAGATAGTGAGTGACAGCAGGGAACCCCCAGTTAAGTAGTGAGTGACAGCAGGGACCCCCAGTTAGATAGTGAGTGACAGCAGGGACCCCCAGTTAAGTAGTGAGTGACAGCAGGGACCCCCATTTAGGTAGTGAGTGACAGGGACCCCCGTTAGGTAGTAAGTGACAGCAGGGACCCCCGTTTAGATAGTGAGTGACAGCAGGGACCCCCAGTTAGATAGTGAGTGACAGCAGGGACCCCTGTTTAGATAGTTAGTGACAGCAGGGACCCCCAGTTAGATAGTGAGTGACAGCAGGGACCCCCAATTAAGTAGTGAGTGATAGCAGGGACCCCCAGTTAGATAGTGAGTGACAGCAGGGACCCCCAGTTAAGTAGTGAGTGATAGCAGGGACCCCCAGTTAGATAGTGAGTGACAGCAGGGACCCCCAGTTAAGTAGTGAGTGACAGCAGGGACCCCCATTTAGGTAGTGACAGCAGGGACCCCCGTTTAGATAGTGAGTGACAGCAGGGACCCCCAGTTAAATAGTGAGTGACAGCAGGGACTCCCAGTTAGATAGTGAGTGACAGCAGGGACCCCCAGTTAAGTAGTGAGTCACAGCAGGGACCCCCATTTAGGTAGTGAGTGACAGCAGGGACCCCCGTTTAGATAGTGAGTGACTGCAGGGACCCCCAGTTAAATAGTGAGTGACAGCAGGGACCCCCCAGTTAGATAGTGAGTGACAGCAGGGACCCCCAGTTAAGTAGTGAGTGACAGCAGGGACCCCCATTTTGGTAGTGAGTGACAGCAGGGACCCCCGTTTAGATAGTGACAGCAGGGACCCCCAGTTAGATAGTGAGTGACAGCAGAAACCCCCAGTTAAGTAGTGAGTGACAGCAGGGACCCCCATTTAGGTAGTGAGTGACAGCAGGGACCCCCGTTTAGATAGTGAGTGACAGCAGGGACCCCCAGTTAGATAGTGAGTGACAGCAGGGACCCCCGTTTAGATAGTGAGTGACAGCAGGGACCCCCAGTTAGATAGTGAGTGACAGCAGGGACCCCCATTTAGGTAGTGAGTGACAGCAGGGACCCCCGTTTAGATAGTGAGTGACAGCAGGGACCCCCATTTAGATAGTGAGTGACAGCAGGGACCCCCAGTTAAGCAGTTAGTGACAGCAGGGACCCCTATTTAGGTAGTGAGTGACAGGGACGGACCCCCTTTAGGTAGTGAGTGACAGGGACGGACCCCCGTTAGGTAGTGAGTGACAGGGACGGACCCCCTTTAGGTAGTGAGTGACAGGGATGGACCCCCATTAGGTAGTGAGTGACAGGGACGAACCCCCATTAGGTAGTGAGTGACAGGGACGGACCCCCTTTAGGTAGTGAGTGACAGGGACGGACCCCCGTTAGGTAGTGAGTGACAGGGACGGACCCCCATTAGGTAGTGAGTGACAGGCACGCTCCCCACCCCCACCTACCTCGCCATGTCAGACCTCAAGATCAGCGGGCGACCCGACCAGATAGAGCGGGCGCAGGGCACAAATATGCGGAAGTGATGTCACATATCAGCGGTGTCCGCCAGGTCCTAGCGCCCGCTCTATCTCTGGTCGCCCGCTGATAGAGGTCTGAGTGACGCTGCTGTCTGGCTGCTGGCAGCTGGGAAAGCCGGGGGGGGGGGGGGGGGAGGGGGCAGCGGCGGCCGGGAGATCCGTGGCACTCCAGGAGAGATTGGGGGCACGGGCCCCCCCAAAATAAGGCTAGCGACGCGCCTGGGTTACAGTAACAACCACTAATGCGGAAGTACAGAAGCAGGATGTACGGAGGACCTGGAGCTGTATAATGGCAAGTGGCCACAGTGTCCCGCTATATCGCCAGAAGCCTTAGAAGGAGAAGAGGAGGGTGTCTACATAAACAGGACCGGAGCGAGGGAGAGAGGAGCGCGATGCTGGAGGTGGTATGTGCTTCACTGTGCCCTCTATAGCACTAGTTACTGTATCTTTTATATATAAGATGCACTACTACTCCCCTCCCCAGTTTTGGGGAAGAAAATGTGTGTCTTATATTCCGAAAAATACAGTATTATAATTTCTGGAGAAATATTACTTTTCTTACAAACGGTTTTCTCATCTATCAGACAGTTGAGTGTGGCGGAGTCATCTTCACTGGCGTGAGCCATTTGCTCTACATTTTGCATTCCACAGAAGCATCTCTACAGCTATTTATGGGCCCTGCTCCAAAAAGCCTTTGAGCTTGATGACCAAATCCCATATTAAGTTACTGCCAAGCAACACTGGCCCCCCTCTGTTACTGCATGGGCTGCGACAAAATCCATTGACTGCAAAGCGGCACAAGGAGACCAATCACAGAGCACTAAGGAGAAGAATTCCCAAACACCCCTCCATGAGTGAAGGAATCCCACACCCCTACTCTCAGAGAAGATGCAGTCAGATCATTTAACTATTCGGAGACAGGCACACCCTTCAGGCATTTATGTTGATATAGCTAAGTGGAGAAATCATCCTGAAATAACCACCTGCCAGCAGCTCAGTGGTTTCAATGGAAAAAAGTTAGCAACGTTTGCATAGATATTGAGGCCATAACTTTTCTCTACCTATAATCGATCAATTTTGTCATGCATGCTCACTTTGTATTTTTCATACAGTATCGTGTAACATTTTAGCTCCTGATCAAAGAAAGCTGTGCAATGTTATTATATTTAGTTGACTGACATATTTTACAATTGCTTTTTAACCGCTTTAGTCCTGGACAGCTCTGACCCATTAAGGACCAGAGCCGCCTTTTCCTATTTCAAACTGTGGTTGCTGTGATTGGCTCACAGCAATTATAGGGCCAGGAGCCAATAAAAACGACTCCTGACCAATATGTGGAAGCTCTGCTGTTGGCATTTCAGCAGAACAAGCGGGTGCAGCATCACGGACAGCGAAGGGAGCGCGAGAGCGATGAGACGGCGCAACGGGGATGATTGAAATCGGCGCCCCCTGGCAGCAGGGCCGGCTCTAGTAACAATGAGGCCCCCGGGCAAAATTAACCCCGGGGCCCCCAAAAGACACACCGCCAATAAAAAATCGGCAGTAGGGACTCTTTATTTCAGCCAAATTTCTACCAAAGGACCCTGAGGAAGGGGCTGACACCACCTGGCTCGCCTGAACACTCTGCAGGGGCATCGGGGAACAACAGTAAAGTTGGGAGGAGACACCTTGGGGGCCCCTACAGGCTATGGGGCCCTAGGGCAATTGCCCCCTTGGCCTCTATGGTAGCGCTGGCCCTGCCTGGCAGGTATAACAGGAAATAAACAGGGTATGGATTTCAATCATACCCGATTAAAGAACATCAATCATTTCACATCATAGTGCGTTTCCACTGTGAGGTGTATGCACTAAAATGCGTTTAGTAGAATTATGTGCGTAGTTTTACCACATGATGAATAACCCAATGGGAATCCATTGGTTCATGATTGACCAATGAAAATTCTCCTGTTGCTAGGGAGAATATGTCTATAGTAACCCTATGGGGAGCCCCGTGCTCCTACCAGCCTCCAATCTGTCTATTGGCTTCAGGACCGAGTGGAGGAGTCAGCAGTGGCGGAACTTGGAGACACATGAGTATTGCATGATGGCGCAAAAGACGGTACAGATGCCAGAGCGGATGCAAAACAGACAGCGATGGAACGTCCGTGCTTTTTTGTATGTGCTGTTAAGGGAAACAAGCCTTAAGAAAACCAGAGATCAACTACACTAAAGAATCGATACTTACCTGGGGCTTCCTCCTGCCACATAAACACGTGTGAGTCCCTCGCGGTCCTCCTGCGGTCAACCGTTCTGTTACGATCAGCCCCGGTAACTTGCTCAGTGACGTCAGTCAGGATCTACAGCGCATGCGCAGTAGGTCCGCACATGCGCAGAAGACCCAGGCTGAACGTGAGTGAGCAAGTTACCGGGGCTGATCGCAGCGGAACGGTAGACCGCGGGAGGACAGCAAGGGACTCGAGGGGCACGTTTATGGGGCAGGAGAAGCCCCAGGTAAGTATCGATTCTTTACTGTAGTTGATCTCTGGTTTTATTTTAGGCTTGTTTCCCATAACAGCACATGCAAAAAGCACGGACGTTCCATCGCTGTCTATTTTGCATCTGCTCTGTCATCTGTACCGTCTTTTGCGCCATCACGCAAATATTCATGTGTCTCCAAGTTCCGCCACTGCTGACTCCTCCACTCGGTCCTGAAGCCAATAGACAGATTGGAGGCCGGTAGGAGCATGGGGCTCCCCATAGGATTACTATAGACCTATTCTCCCTAGCAACAAGAGAATTTTCATTGGTCAACCATGAACCAATGGATTCCCATTGGTCTTTGCAACCCTATGGGGATCCCCACACTTGTGCCTGGCATTAATCTGTTTACGGGGACCGCGCAGAGCAGTCAGCAGAAACGGGTTACACGGGTTACAAGTGGACAGAGTGACCAGCCTAGTGAGAACAGACACTGTCCTTTCTCATAAGCTTTAATTGCGTCTCTCCATCCGGCATTTTGCGTTGCTTCAGAAAAATGTGGCAGGTTCAGACTTTGCATTGCAGCAAATGGATCCGTTTTTCTTTACAAGTTGAAGTGAATTCCTATTTTTTCTGGTTGGGTTAGTTTTTTGCACAAGTGGGAGCCGAGCCTTAGCGTAGTTTAGTGCATAAACCCCTATGTGTGTTCCAATGTGTTATTACGTAAGTTATAAGTTATGACGTACAGCAACATGCTACAATGAAAAACATAAAAAATATATCTGTGCAACATCAATTAAATATATATAAAGTCTGCAGCTAAAGTCCTGTTTCCAGACAAAACTTATTGTAGAATATCTAATATTCACTTCAGTGCAGATTATTCCACACCAAAGCACCAAGCTGTGCACTACCGGACAACAGGCATGTTACGCCCACATTACAAGTGGCCCACAAGCAACCCATACTGTCACACTGGGAAGTCGCTATAAGGTTCCCAGACCTTGCAATGGAGGTTGATGCTCCAGTGCTCACCAGAAACAGCTGATGACGCATTTTTAACATGAAATGTTTATTAAAAAAAATCTCTGCAAGGACCAATAAATATTATATGACTATTTCATTATTTTATCTTTTTTTTTCATTATGGGATGCAATGCTACATGTCCCCCAGTCTCCTACGTCTCCCACCCGTGAATCTTATTTGTATGTTTGGGTAATAGATATAGGTTGGGTGAACAGGAGAGAGGAGCATTACTTGTTGATAGGCTGATAGTGGTCAGGGCCCCGCTATCGCTGGACCTTACCATCCGATCTTGAGTTCCAGCTGAATGGAGTCTATCAGCATGTCAAAACACTGGAGGACATGAGAGCTCTCCTGGAGGCAGCAGGTCTGCAAATTGAGGCATCCCCAGCCCCACTTTCACTACGGCAGGAGGCCCTCCTGCATTACCAACAACGTCCGGAGAGATAGTGGCACATGGTAAACAGGAGGAGGTCGACGGGCTTGAGCCCTTCATCCTCCAAAGGCTCTCAGTAGCTCTTCCTCAGATGCAGTGGCGTAGCTAAGGAACTGTGGGCCCTGATGCAAGTTTTACAATGGGGCCCCCAAACACTCTATACATAACAATTGATATAGCACCCCTAAACCTGCCAATGGCAACTACAGTGTCAGAGGTGCAAGAAGGGGATGGGAAACAGTTTGTTTATGATTACCACTGTTCAAAGTATCTATAGAAGTGATTATTATGAGCTCAGGACCAATAGGGAGCTAATACTGTAGTCGAGGGAGGGCCCTTTGGGGCCCCTCTGGCCCAAGTGCCCCGATACAGTTGCTACCTCTGCACCCCCTATTGCTACGCCCCTGCTCAGATGAGTATAAACCCTGACCCTCATTTATTTCTAATGTCTACCCCTGACCCACTACCCTATGCCACAATTACCCTTTATTTTTACAACCCCTGACTTTCCATCAATGTTGCACAAGGGATTTTTTCCCCGGGGTACACCCATTCCAACACTGTATCCTCCTACCTCCGCTCCTCGGAGGGGAATATTTCCCCTAAGGGTCCTAAGTACTGATGCTGCATCACCACTGTGATAGAACTGTATCGACTCATGATCCACATCCATACTCATCCCTCTCCAAAGCTAAGGAGACAGACTATTTTGCAAACTTTAGGTATAACCTGTAGTACCTCAGGTCCAGGAATGTCTAGTTCTTTATAGACCTAACTCTTTGGCTATGGCTACATGGAACTTGGGTAACTTTTGAACCAACACTTTCTGCATCGAGTTTGCATGTTCCTCCTGCACTTATATGGATCTCAGCTCACAAGGGCAGGGTCCTCCTTGTATGGTTTCTTATTTTGCTGTAATTTTTCATATGAACGTGTACCAATTTTAGCGGCATCTCAAACCACACATTAACTATGCATGTATTTGTACGTGTATTGCTGGATGTCATGATCATCCAGTGTCTTGAACTTCTGATGTTCCCCAATATTAACTTTGTACTATGTACAGCTCTGCAAAAGATGGTGGCGCTATAAATATAATAATGATAATCAAAAGATGTAGTAGGGTAGCAGACATTCCCTCAAATTGGCCTTAGACAGTAGTTGGGGAATTATAGACTGTGGGCTCCTTTATATTTTATGTATTTAGTAAAATGCAGCATTATATGCTAGTACTTTTATTAGTACAGTTTATTCTAGCACCTAGTAGTACGAAGACAGACAGATCCTAGAGTGGTGAGTTCTCCCCTGCTGCACACTGCTCCACCGCTTCGCTCTGCCCTTTCAACCGGGGCAGTGAAAAACTGCCCTGCCTGACCTCTGCCTGGATGTCACCCCCCTCTGTGGCCTGCATCGACCACACCCCCTTGTGGTGCCATTGAAGAAATCACCTTTGACATGGGAGACCAGTGTTCAAATCCTGGCTGTACCAGTTCCTGTTCAGTAAAAAGTCCTTGGGCAACGGGCAAGGCTCCCTAATGCTCCAGAGAGGTCTACTTAGTGCAATAGTTACAATGAGGTAACGGTTTAGTTCATGTTCATATTATCGCTGATCACCAACTACAATAAGGTTATAGGGGCATATGTGTGAACCCACCAAACCTTCATGTTCAATCTTTTTAAAGTGGTTTCAATCTGTTGGCCTTATAATATATCAAGGTAAGAGGGTGGAGTATGCAAACTGATTAAATGGTAAAAGTATCCACTTTGTTATGCCACGTAATTTACAACTTACTGAAGACTCTGCCATAAGCATTAACTTGAACAGGTTAAGAAAACATGGGAGTAATGAATATAGACTGGGAAGTGCATCCTATTACTAGTATAACATGAAGCCAAGACCAGCAAACATAGATCTATGCGCTGAGCCAGTCAGTCAAGTTTCCCCTTTAAATCCATGTGAGCTCCATAGCCATGCTTGATTGAGGTTGTAGGGAAGGCATATCTAACAGGATATTCACTGCACCACAATTATTACAGGGGCACTATGGGGAAAATTTGTACAATTTAAAAAAGGTGCAAACATCCTCGATAATAAAACCCGTGTCCCTGCGTCACGCTGTCCTTGTGTAGCTGGGTCCGTGCTTTTTGCTACTGCGCATGTGCGCAGCACGGACCCAGCCTTACAGAGACAGGAGGACGGGGCCAGGGAGCCAGCCGGGCTTGTGAGCGGGCGGCTGGGTGTGTGCGCATGCACAGTAACAGGCGACGGCAAGAAAACACAGACCTAGAGCCCGTTTTTAGTTTAAATTTTTTTTTATTATTATTCTATTGAATAGCAAAATAGCAGTGAGAACATACAATTATGTGTAAAACGGTGCACATTGCAAGAAATATGCTTACAAAAAACTTATTATATGCACCAAGACTTCTTAACAAAGCATCTGGTTAAGTAAAGTATAAAGTATAAAACAAAATGTAAAACAAAATATAAAACTAAATAAGATAATTCGCTTGAGAGAGACATAAACAGAATGTCAAACATCGGTGTGGTATATTGGAGATGAGTACATTCACAGTCACTTGGTGTGGTAACATATCCTAGTAGTGCAAACTGTCTCGCGAAAAGGCGAGGTCATATGCAACTTGGGGTGGGGGCTGGCAGCCCTAAGGCAACAAATACCAGCGCCCTCAATGGGAGCCACAGGCTGAACTTGTACTGGGTGAGTTCAAACAAGGTCCACCAGTCAGGGGGGTGGGCTATAATAAGTTTGAGAGGGCCGTGGGATCCCTTGATACTAGGACCCGGGTGTTGGGGGGGGGGGCGAAGCCGTCGCCCCTCCTCCGGAGATACTTTTTTTAGAAAGTGTCTGTATCCATCGCGGGGGGTAGGAGAAAGAGAGGGGGAAAAAAGTAGGGAAAGAGCAGGGAAGAGGGGAAAGGGGGGAGAAGAAAGGGAGTAGAGAAAAGAGTGAAAAGGAAGAGCAGAGTGAGAAAAAGGTCAACCCCGGCACCGCCTCCGGCCATAGAAGGGTAAAGTGTTTGGTTCAAATGCTTGCTTGCATGTGTAAGAAAGGAATTTATTAATGCACTAATTGTAATGGATGCCCTAAGGTTTTTAGGCAGGAGTTTAAACTGTAGTTAGCGATTGGGGTAAGCTTGGATGGTATTGGTTAACGTATGGGAGCCAAGTTTTTTCAAAACGTGGAAGGGAGTCATCAAGTATAGCTTTCATTTTATCAAAGCAGAGGGCGCTGCTCAAATTAGTTCTAAATTTGGATATGGACAGGGTAGGGGACTAGAGCCCGTTTTTAAACAGGCTTGGGTCTGCTAGTAGACAAATAAAAAGTGGTTTTTTTTCCAGAGTAAAATGAGCCATAAATTACTTTTCTCCTATGTTGCTGTCACAGTAGGTAGTAGAAATCTGACAGAAGCAACAGGTTTTGGACGAGTCCATCTCTTCATAGGGGATTCTCAGCAAGGCCTTTATTCTTTATAAAGATATTCCCTAAAAAGGTTTTAAACAATGATGCTGGACAGCTTCCTTGCTCACTACACAGTTTTTGACAGTTGGACAGAGCAACTGCTATTCACTAAGTGCTTTTGAAAATAAATAAATCCCTGAGAATCCACCCATGAAGAGATGGACCAGTCCAAAACCTGTCGCTTCTGTCAGATTTCTACTGCCCACCGTAAGTGATAGCAACATAGGAGAAAATTAATTTATGGCTCATTTTACTGTGGAAAAAATGTACTTCTTATTTGTTTATGTTTGCACATATTTTAAATGTTACAATTTGTCACCATAGTTCCTCTTTAATGTGGGGATTCCTAAAAAAAGAATTGCCTGTTTGAAATGTTCACAAAAAAAATCTTTAACTTTCTTCACATACACCAAAATGGTTGTGGTTAATAAAGACTCAGTTTACACTGTCCTGAATGAAAAACTGATGCTATAAAACTGATCTGTTTTCGGTTGAAACGGATCAGTACTGCTTCAATTCCATTTTCTCGCACGTGCTAGGTAACTGGTGCTGTTGACCGCCACCACTAGGACATCTTTTTTGCAGCTTCCAGGATGCGGTTGACAGGTGAGTAGTTAGGGAGGGGACCGTGTGGGAGATGTGCCTGCATGGGGTGTCCCTTCAAGCGATGTAATCTACGATTGCATCCAACTGAAGACTCCCACCTGAA